>NW_015173155.1:0-7686 GCF_001447785.1 Gekko japonicus
CTAACTCAGCTTAGAGGGAACACCGGCCTCAGGTGATGCCACAAAAATCTGTGCACCAATCTATGCTCCTTTGGTGGTCCCGTGAACGCCTGAAGCCAGCTCTTAATGCACCCGAGGCCTCCACCACAAAGTGCTGGGCCACAGCGTTTCCAAGGGCTGCCCAGGTCCCACCAGACCCTGCAAAGTCTTCGTTCCTGTGCCTGCCTCCTTCGTACACTCACTGACACACCCACGCCCCAGCTGACCTGTGGTTTAGAACGCGATGGATGGTCATCCAGTCAGGCTTGATGCCGTAGCGGTAGAACTTCTCCTCCATCTCAGCATAGAACGGGTCTTTGTTCTTCCTCTTCTCGCTCTTGCCGTCGTCGTCGCCGGAGCCATAGTCGAGTGGCGGGGGCTCATCCATGTCGTTCTTCCGCTGGTAGTTTCGGTACATCACCAAGTGGAAGATCTCGAGCTAGTTGGGGAGGGGAGGGGACAGAAGCAGAGGGAAATGGGGGCGCAAACGTCAAAACAAGGAGTCCAGGGGAAAATAGCAGGTCCACCTCAGTAGTGACCAGATGCTTGACCTAAGGAGAGGGTCCACATCCATGGGCCCCAGGAGAATACCCATGCTCAGCATTTATTGATTGACTGATTGATTTGACTTCTACCCCGCCCTCCCCAACAGGGCAGGCTCAGGGCGGCTTACATGAAATTCGACAGGTAAAACAACAGTTAAAACTATAACCATAAGAACAAGACTTAAAGTGCTACTTATCAGCTTATACGGTGACGGCGAGGTAGTAACCGCAGCAGACATACTAAAAATATAGTCAAGCAGTTGTTATTACAATTTGGCGAAGCGCAGGCTGTCGAGGGTGGCAGTGGGCACAGGGTGTTAGTTGTTAGATGCAGCTCCTTAACTAAAGGCCTGGCGGAAGAGCTCTGTCTTACAGGCCCTGCGGAACCTCCGGGAGCTCGTTCCATGGGCACAGAGCTGCCACTGAGAAGGCCCTGGTTGCTGTTAGCCTGGCATCTTTGGGACCCAGGAGGACCATTTTGAGACCCCGACCGTAGTGCTCTCTGGGGAACATGTGGGGAAAGGCGGTCCCTCAGGTAGGTAGGCCCCTGACCACAAAGGGCTTTAAAGGTGAGCACCAGCACCTTGAAGCGAATCCGGTACACTATAGGCAGCCACTGCAATGCTTTTAGAGCAGGCCGAATGCGCTCCCACATGGGGAGACCCAACAACAGCCTGGCCGCCGCATTCTGTACCAGACGAAGCTTCCGGATTTGGGACAAGGGCAGCCCCATTTGGAGAGTGTTACAGTAGTCCAATCTCAATTTGGTTGGCAGAGGCAGACCAGAAACAAATGCTTGGCTGCTGGCTCTCACTGGCTGGCGTGTCCACAGAGAGATCCAGCCACCCTTTTCCAACACCCTCTTTCAATAATAAAGTTCACGATGCTCTTGATGCTGATGGGTAAGGCCAAAGTCTTCCCAGGCCATCCTACTAGAACTCTCTCCTTACTCATCAGCAGCCTGGGAGCCACTGGGCCTCGATGCTTCCTCCCTTCCTGCCCTTGCCTTTCCTACTCGCTTTGCTGTTACCATGATTTGATTTATTTGATTGTATACCCTGCCCTCCCCTCCCCACCGAGGGTACCTGCACCATCAAGTACACGTGGCTGGGACTGAAACATCAGAAGCCTCTGGAGAATGAAGCGCTTGGGAGAGGCGACGGCTCCCGGGACAGACACCCAAGCAACCACGTTTGACCCACAGTTGCCGCCACGCTGTCAGCAAGCTGCCAAAAGTTTCTTTTCTGATGCCTGATGCTCTATGTCTGCGCATGCTCGCTTGCATTCTCATTTGTAGATGTGGGGATGCGCTTAATCGCTTGACTGCAGGAACATGTATATCTCTCAAGGCCACAGGTGGTTCGCTGCTAGATAGTTGCTTAGGCGACCTCTCGGCTCGGCCGTGGGAAGAAAGTTGTTTTGCAGACTAGAAGCATTTTGCTCCTAGGCTCAATGGCGCGCGGGGGAATACCCGCAATTGGGCCTCAGCGGTTTGAATGTAGTATAACTTGCCATGCTCTTTGAATGTCTCCCATACCTAACAGTGATTCTGTACATGCACCTATAGCTTCAAATAAAGTAACCCCTTTCTAAAAGAGTGCACTACGTTGATGCTGTGGGGAGACTGACACACACTGTATAGGTTTATATGTATGTGGGTGACAAGAGAGCTCCCCACGACACTTGAATTACAAAAGCTTAAATCAGAAGAAATTACGAACGATATACTGAAACATTTAAACATTTTCGACTGAAGATTATAACAAAAAGTCCAGATCGTAGTTAAAATACTTAACATTATGAACTGTATACTCGTGGATCTGCAAAGAGTACAGCTTGTTATAAGGTTAAAACAGGGTAGATAACTAGATACGTATCAGGTACTTAAATAGATAAAATGACGATGAAAAAGAGTTCCCCTGGTATGTAAGTTTGTGTGTGTTCTGTTTGTTTGTTTATTTGCTTGGTCCTAAAAAAAACCCAAACCGTTTGAATTACATGACCGGATAGCGGATCTCGTTAGCGGCCCCTGAAGAGGCAAGGTACCTGCCACAGTGGGGGGGGGGGCACAGCCTCCCTCCCTCTCGACCTGCGGTCAGACAGAGCCGTACCTGCAGCTCCTTGATCCAGGAGCAGTGCCAATAGGAGAGGCCGACCCATTTGACAAAGAACTCGCGTTCCGAACGCCCTTGCAGATTCTTGGGCGGCGGGTCTTCTGGCTTGGTGTCGGACGGCAGGGGAACGGCTACTGGGGTCGGGGGCTCCCCCCATCGCCAGTAGAGGATTTTCTGCACGCGGCCCTTCAGCATGGGACACTGGGAAGAGGAAAGGAAGGCGTAAGAGGCACTGGGATCCCAGCCGGCTCTTTTAGATTTATTTCGATCTTTATTTATTTAAAGCATTTGTGAGCCGCCTTTCGAACTTTTAGGAACTCAAGGTGGCTGGCAATGTAAACAATAATGAAATACTGTAAAACACATAAAAAGCCACAACTGAAATTAGGGCTGCCAAGTCCCGGGTTCCCACCCAAAGGGCCCCCAACCTGCCAGTCCGGATCCGGCCGGGGGAACTCCCAAAGTGCCCAGATCGGGCTGACACGGGGTGATGTGCCCAGGGCCATGACGTTGCCTGGAAGTGACATCATCACGGTGGGCACGTCGCCGGGTGACGCTCTAGCAATCAGGCTGAAAACTCTATGGTACCACAGAAAACCCTTGCTTCCCACCGAGACGGCTGCCTCCCTTGGCCCTCACCGTGCAGCGGGGACACAACCATTCCCCGTTGGGGATCTCTGGAAGGGGAGGGTTGAGGCAGTGGATGTGGTAGGAGGAGATGCAGGCATCACAGCACAAGAGCTCGCCTCCGTCCTTGCAGACTCGGCAGTACTCCATGTGGTCGTCCTCCTCCTCCTTCTCGCCGTCGTCCATCTCCCCTTCGTACTCGTCCTCCTCCTCCTTCGGCTCCCACTGCACCCCTTCCTTCTCCTGCAGGCCAGAGACACAACACAGCCAAAGAGAGAGCTGGACCATGACATTCGGGTCGTGCGGCTATCGGCGCGCCGAGGCTTGGAACGACAGAAGCCACGGAGTCCCGGTGAGGACTCAGGTGGACTTCAGACCGTTTGGGAGCCTGACTTTGACATTGCTTCAATTTCCAGCAGAGGCAAGCAAGAAATGGGCAAAGCGGTGGCCGCAGAAGGGCAATCGTCAGTCAGGAGGCCCCGCGTAGCCCTCAAGAAGTACGCCGAGTATTCTGCAAAGAAGAGCCGAACACCTGCAGCCCATCAGAGCAAACTGCGACTCCGAGCAAAGCATCAGGGTAGAAAGCATCACCGTTTCCCCCCCCCCTTTTAAATTAAGAGTGGGGTTTTGGTCCCCGTGGCTCTGAAGCAATACAGCCACATAAGAAGGTCTGACTGGGAACCACAAGGCAGCTGAGCGGACAACCTTGTAGCCCCCTCCGCTAAACCCGAGCCCCCGTCTCCTTGTCTCTATGCACACAGCACCCCCACAGTCCCCTCGGCACCCCAACCTTCCCCACCACCCCTAGCCTAACAAAACACATCCTGTTTTTCAACCGGAACCCTGTGAATCAGTACATGCAAAAATCCATGATTATTATTTTAAATTTTTTGCATGACCCATCCCCCAGTTGCAGGATTTGAATCAGTATAAATTTGGGATTGTCTATTTTGCAAGCGTAGAATTCCGGGGCCCCGGGAGCTCTGGAACGGCAGCTGGGGACCGACGCCGGGAGCAAAGCAAGGGCTGCGGCTGGCGAGCTCCTTCCCTGCAAGCGGGGGGAGGCGGGGGGGCGGGAGGTGCCGGTGTGCAGAGAACAAGGAAGGAAGGTGAGCAGCTTACACAGTGGGGGCAGCTCCACTTGCCCTCGGGGGCCTTGTCTAGCTCCGGATCCAGGCACACCAGGTGGTAAGCTCTGGGACATGAGTCGCAGAGGATGATCTCCCCGCCCTGCTGACACACCTCACAGTAGTCTTGGTGGTCTGTCTCGTAGCCGTCTGCCTCTTCGTCGCCAGCAACTGCCGGGCCGGGAAGCAGGGAGAAAGCAGAAGGCATGAGCGAAACTTCCCAAGTGGTAAGCTGAGTGCAATTTTACTTCTTTACTCGGAGAGGGACAGGTCTCGGTGGGGGTGGGGGGTCTGCGAGCAATCAGCCTGCTCCTTGGGAAACTGAGGGGCAACCATCAGTTTGCATCTACTGCCTGCCCCAAAGAAAGCAGTCAGAAGAAGATTAGATTTATACCCCGCCCGTCACTACCCAAAGGAGTTTCAGAGCGGCTTACAAACTCCTTTCCTTTCCCCTCCCCACAACAGGCACCCTGTGAGGTAGGTGGGGCTGAGAGAGCTCTGACAGAAACGGCTCTTTTTCAAGAACACCTCTGACCAGAACTATGGCTTGCCCAAGGTCATCCAGCAGCTGCAAGTGGAGGAGTGGGGAATCAAACCCGGTTCTCCCAGATTAGAGTCTGCACACTTAACCGCTACACCAAACTGGCTCACTCACCAAACTGTAGTACAGTAACCATGTACCATGGTTAAGATGTTTAGAGCTGTCTAGCGTAGAAAAGAAGCAGAGGAAGACGAAGGATTGGATTTATACCTCACCCTTCGCTCGGATTCTCAGAGCAGCTTCCAATCCTCTTCCCTTCCCCTCCTCACAACAGACACCCTGTGAGGTAGGCGGGGCTGAGAGAGCTCTTTCGAGGACTGCTCCTGAGAGAACAGCTCTCGGGGAACTTGTGACTGACCCAAGGTCACCCAGCTGGCTGCATGTGGAGAAGTGGGGTATCAAACCTGGCTCTCCAGATCAGAGCCCATGCTCCTAACCACTACACCAAACTGGCGAGTAAGGGGGACTTGCCCTAACCTGGACGGCCCAGGCTAACCCGATCTCATTAGATCTCAGAAGCTAAGGAGGGCCGGGCCTAGTTAATATTTGGATGGGAGAGACCACCATGGAAAAAGGGGTTGCTACAGAGAGGCAGACCATGGCAAACTACCTCTGATTGGAGACCCCAAGGGAGTGCCGTAAGTCATCCAGGACTGGACAGCACTTTCCACCGCCAAGGGGAGAGGGGGGAGAGACCGAACGGTGGGAGACTCAGGACAGGCACCGGGAAGTACATAGTTAAATGGTGGAACTCACTGCCACGGGACGGGGGTATCGATGGCTACTAGTCATGACGGACTCCTACTCCCTCCAGGACCAGAGGCAGTCTGCCTCTTTAAGTCAGTTGCTGGGGAGCACGGACGGGAGGGTGCGGTGGCTCGTGGGTTTCCTAGAGGCAGTGGGCCGGCCAATGGGTGAACAGAATGCTGGGCTTCGAGGGCCTCTGGTCTGATCCAGCAGGGCTCCACGTATGCTCTTATGCTCAGCAATCGCTCCCTTAAAGTCTCCAAGGATGGTTCAGTGAAAGAGCACGAAGGAGCCCTCGGGGAAGACAGCAGCTCGGACCCCACCCCTCAGTTATCAGCACAGAGCGTGTGGTGCGGCGCAGGGTTCCTTGCGCACTTACGCTGGCCTATCCGACAGAAATGAGGAAGCCAGAAGAACTTCTTGCTTCCTCGGCAGAGGCCTCTGTTTCTAGGGAACAGCTAGTGGGGTGGCCTCTTCCTAACCCAAACGCAGCAGGAAAGGAGACGGCTGCGTCGGTGTGTGCCCATTCCCCCACCTCCCGTGACCCGCATCCAGCACTCACCTTTTTTCTTCTTCCGTCCAGGCCTGCCCCGCTTCAGTTTCTTGACCCTCCCTGAACTGTCTGAACGCACCGAAGAGCTGTGAACACTAGAGTTGTCAAGGTCGGACTCCTCCTCCGGCTCTCCCAACTCGTCGCTCTGAAACAAATGCTGTACATAACCGGAGCGGCCCTCCATTAGGAAAGGCCCTTCCAGAGGCAGAAATGAGGGGAATGATGGGAAAGGAAGAGACTGCAGGGGGAAGGGGGGTAGGGGGCACCTTAAGCGGGCGTCTCGCACCAAGAGGAAGCGAAAAGAAGGCAGCCTGCCATTCACCCATCTCTGATGAAAAACGCAAGGGTAGACTATCAAAGCATTCACAAATTTCACACGCTACCATTAGACAACAGTCTACTGCAACATAATCACAGTAAAACAATTAATAGAATAGAATTAGTGGTCACAATTCCAAAATACTAGTAACAATTCAAAGAATAGAAGACAAAATTGTTATAACAATTCAATAGTGAAGAAAGAATCCAACAAGCAACTCCTAAAGACTTCAAAGTCCACAAAAAGGTAGAGAATGTCCCAAAGATAAATCTGCAGCCAAAAGCATCCTTCCTAGGTATGCCAGACATTTCAAAGCATTCTTCCTCAGATGTACGGCTGAAAAGTGGAACCTGATTTCCACAATAAACTAGGCACAGCTCATGTCTCAAATGGAATCTGTGGTTCTCCTTCCAATTTTGTCTTCTATTCCTTGAATTGTTACTAGTATTTTGGAACTGTGACCACTAATTCTATTCTATTAATTGTTTTACTGTGATTATGTTGCAATAGACTATTGTCTAATGGTAACTTGTGATATCTGTGAATGCTTTGATGCTCTACCCTTGCGTTTTTCATCTCTGTACATTTCATACGCTTGGGGTTCCTATTGTTTGGCTTATCCACCCACCTCTGGCATCTCAAAACGGGGGGTGGGTGGGGGAGAAGAGATAAGGCAAAAAGGGTCTCGAGTAATGACAAGGCCTGGAAAGACCACCGTGCAAGGTAACTTTTTAAAAAGGTAGCCGTTGACTGGTTAAGGTGCTGGACTGGAAACCCAGCCTCTTATCCCTGGGCAAGTTTGCATCCCGCTCACAACAAGAGGGCAATGCTTGAGCCACAGGGCACCCAGTCGGCCACCGTGGGGAAACGAGACGCTAGACCCGCTAGACCCACTGGACCTTTGATCTGATCCGGCAAGGCCCTCCTTCGGATTTTGATCACGCTCAGGGACGGTCTGAGGCAGGAGACTGAGTGTCAACGGTTCTGCATTATGAGATGTCGGTGGGGATATGAGGTGAGAACGTGCAGCCTGGTTCAGAACCACCGTCCCCAGGAAACCCATCAAAGTGTGTGTGTGGGGGGGGGGGTATCTTG
>NW_015173155.1:7892-9110 GCF_001447785.1 Gekko japonicus
TGGGGCCAGGACGGGCAAACAGACTCTCTAGCTGACGTTTCGCCAGTAGCTGTGACTGGCATCCTCAGAGGTATAACACAGAAAGATGGAGTACTCTCTGTGTCACAGAGTGTCCCTTGACACAGAGAGTCCTCCGTCTTTCTGTGTCATACCTCTGAGGATGCCAGTCACAGCCACTAGTGAACCGTCAGGTCCTACAATGCCAAGACCATGGCCAGATAGCCCGGAAAATCTACAACAGCTAATGAACTCCGGCTGTGAAAGTCTTCCGACAACATATTAGACTCTCTATCTGTCGGGGGGCCCCCAGCCCTTTCCCCCCTCCCCACACAATGGCCAGCACATTCATGTGTCAGGCTTGCAAATACACTTTAATTTGCACGCTGCTCAACAGGTTCCCCGCATCACAACGGACACATTCTCACACGGGCGTCATAGAGAGTGAGCCTTACTGAGCTGCTCTTCTTGCGCTTGCCCCCGATCATGCCCAGCTTGATCTTCAGAGGCGCCATCCTCTTCCCCTTCCCCTTCCTCTTCATCTCCGGGATGCGCGGGCTCTTGCTCCGTTTCTTGTGGCCGGGACCTAAGGTGGGCGACGACAGTCAGAGCTGCTCCATCTGGGTTTGTGCCTCACCCACGAGGGCAGGGCGAGGGGAGTCTTGCTGAGGAGACGGGCTCCCCAAAAAGCGACAAGGCAGCAGGCGGGTGGCACCGCTCAGCAAGCATCGATACCTCCCCTTCCCCAAGAACGGGACGGTCCTTGGCTGCTACCCTCTCCCGCTCCACCCCTCTCGGGATGCTTTCAGCTACCACAAAGACACTCTGGTTTGTTTTCAGCTGTGGTCGGTTAGCCTATCAGATGTCAGTTCCAAGTCCTGGTTTGGAGCTGTAAGGGGCGGTCCTGGACAACAAACTGTGGTTTGTGAATTCAAATGTCACCAACCAACCAGAATTAATATTAAGGATATTGAAGGAACAAAACAAACCAGCTAGAAGGGTGTTTGAAATCCAGGTTTGGTTTTCTGGGCTGCCTGCATGCAGGCATAACAATTAATTAATTTATTTTATTTATTTATTTATTTTGTATTTGTATCTCGCCCATCCCGCGAGCGGGCTCAGGGCGGGTTACATCATCTCAAATAATACAGTTTAAAACACAATAAAACATTTACACGATAAACATTTAAAATCAGTAGTTGTAGCTGCTGGTGCAGATTC
>NW_015173155.1:10348-15244 GCF_001447785.1 Gekko japonicus
GCCACGGCAGCCGTTGACCCTTTGAAGGGGTTGTTGGCGCTGAACTCCCGCCACTTGGCTCCCATGATCGTCATCATTTTGGACATCGGGATCTTGGGGTTCTTTTTGGCAATGAGAGGCCTGTAGAGGGGAGGGGGACAGAACGATCAGCTCCTCGAGCAACCTTGTTTCAGGGTCCAAGCCCCCCACGGTCCCTTTCTGGGCCTAGGAAAGAAGCCCTAAGAGCGTTGCTAGCTTGCTGCCTTCTCCCTCCCTCCGACACTCTTGAACCCTCATGTTTTCCTTTAAGCACAATCCAGGAGTCTCGATTCCATTATTCCCAGAGGACACTGAAATCCAAACTCCCCACCTCCACCTTTGTGTCTCTCTCCTCCGCCAATCATGGAGCCCTTCCACCAGGCCTGCGATTAGGAGCTGCTACTAACAATTCCCAGTAGTCATGTATGGCTGCGAGAGTTGGACTATAAGGAAGGCCGAGCGCCGAAGAATAGATTCTTTTGAACTATGGTGCTGGAGAAGACTCTTGAGAGTCCCTTGGACTGCAAGGAGATCAAATCAGTCAATCCTAAAAGAAATCAACCCCGACTGTTCCCTGGAAGGCCAGATAATGAAACTGAAGCTCAAATACTTTGGCCACCAAATGAGAAGGGAGCACTCACTGGAGAAGAAGACCCTGATGCTGGGAAAGATTGAAGGTCAAAGAAGACGGGGACGGCAAAGGATGAGATGGTTAGACAGTGTCATCGATGCAACGAACATGAAATTGAGCAAGCTTCAGAGGACGGCGGAAGACAGGAGGGCCTGGCGGGATCTGGTCCATGGGGTCGCAAAGAGTCGGACTCGACTGTACGACTGAATAACAACAACTAACAACAACAACAATACCAACTGGATTGTCGAGGCCCTTTTGTTAACACCAACTGCTGTTGGGCTGGACGACTGATGGGGGCCATAATTCAGACCATCCTATCATGGCCACGGGGACGTTACTGGCACCGGCACTTTATCTTACTTGTTAGGGCTATTTTTGGGCAGGAACGCACAGGAACAGAGTTCCGGCTGGCTCCCGAGTTGGCCACGCCCAGCAGGAACTCATTAGCATAATAGGCCACACCCAACAGCAGGAACTCATTAGGATTGGCTACATTAGGGGGTGTGTGGCCTAACATGCAAAGGAGTTCCTGCTACAAAAAAAGGCCCTGGGTTTTGACAACAAACAAGGTAAGCAGAATAAGAAGCAAATGGTGGGTGTGGCTGGATGACCACACTTCTGGTAACGTGGGGGTGCAAAAACCCAGGACCTTCTTTTGTAGCAGGAGCTCCTTTGCATGTTAGGCCACACACCCCTAATGTAGCCAATCCTGATGAGTTCCTGCTGTTGGGTGTGGCCTATTATGCTAATGAGTTCCTGCTGGGCTTTTTCTACAAAAAGAGCCCTGCTTGTACTGTGATTTGGTATGTTTTTGTATTTTATGGTGTTGTATTGCATTAACAAGCACTTACGTTTTAATATTCTTTTAAGCTTTTAATGTAAGCCGCTCTGAGCCTGCCTTGGCAGGGAGGGCGGGATGACAATCAAATAAATAAATAATAAATCACAGCATTTCCTGATCCCACCCAAAGTAGGGAACGCACAGTGCCCCCTTAACAGAGTTAATCCCATTGACTTTTATTAATTTAGAAGGGTATAACTGCTTAGGGTGGCGCTGACAGCATGGTTCGAGGATCTGAGCCTAGCGGAACTAGTAGACACAAACGGATGTCTTGAATTGTCCTACATGTGTTTATCCCCCGCCCCTCTCGTTTTACATACGGGACCAGAGAGAAATGAATCCCTCCCTCTCTAACTCAATCCTCGGTAGGATCCTGTTCGTCATACGGATAGTTTCAAAGGATGGCCATGTTGGTCTGCTGTAGTAGAGCTAGATTCGAATCCAGGAGCACTTAATAGTGTCCAACAAGATGTTCAGGGTGTAGCCTTTCAAGAGTCAAAGCTCCCTGCCTCAGGCTCTTTATACAGTCAGGGGAGAATTTAGAAGGTGCCTGGCTACACCAGAGGAGCACATTTCTCAAGGTGTGTGTGTGTGGGGGGGGGATCTTGGAGTTCATTATGCACTCGTGCCCTGGCTTGGGAATGCGATTATTATTATTAATTTTTCCTATTGAACCGAAGGCTCATGAACACATATCTTCTGAACACAAATATGGTAACATTATCCTTAATTCCTGTAGTGTGTTTTTCAAATGTATGTTGCACCGTTATTATTATTATTTATTTCCCTTTCTTAGCTACTTCACTGCATATATGTTTTAATATTATACTATTATTATTATTATATTATATTATTATAATTATTATTTTATTTTATTTTATTTTATATATATTAGATACCGGACAACAAGAAGTTTTGAGGTTTGTTACAATGTAAGTTGTCCAAAGCTCTAAAAAGAAGCAGTTCTGAACATAATTACTTGAAAATATGCAAAATTTACATATGATAAGATGTATGTATTTAAGCATAAGTTTACACTGTTCTCGATTTTACTGTTAACCTTTTGTCTAAAAACAATAAAAATCTTTAAATAAATAAATAAATAAGGATTTAAAAAAAATTACTGTTCCTTGGAGCCACTCTTCTCACGTTCTTCTCTGTAAGAAGCTGTCAGCTATGCTGCGGCCATGGCAGGTGGAAAGGGGGGGGGGCTGATGTATGGCCTGTTGGAATCGTAGCGTTCGTTTCTCCTCGCTTCATCTTATCTGCTAGCCCCGGCCTGTGACCTTGGTACCAGGCTGCTGGTGCTTTAGCTGGGAACACAGACCCCTTAGCCCAGGCGGGCTTCCGCTTCGGCCCTGATTGGTGCAGACCCGTCAGGGGGCCTTGTTTTGGATTGGGTATATCTTCTCATTTTGCGTGCTAACAATTTAGTTCTGATGCAGGACGTATGCACAGATGACCTGCCTTTACTGTACTCAATAAACTTGAACCTTTTGAAGGAACGCTGTTGAGAACTGATTGCTGCGGGACTCTGACAGAAGCCAGCCTGAATAGCGACTCAGAGGCTCTCACCTCTGTCTTGAGGTCAGCTAGACCAGGGGTGTCAAACATAAGGCCCGGGGGCCGGAACCGGCCTGTCCAGGGCTCTTATGCGGCCTGCGAGCAACTAGTGCAAGGGAGGAAACAGGAGACTGCTTGAAGGGGGAGTGGGCGGAGCCACTCCAATTGTGGCTTCAGCATGGTTGGAAGAAGCCTGCACCTACAACATCTGCAACAGTCAGGCAGGGTGGGGGGCGTCTGCCCAGTGCTGCACTGCTGGCTCTCCAGTCCACCCACGTGGGTTTCCTTTGAACCCCCTCCTGGTCCATGAGGCCTTGCACTGAGGACACACCAACTCGGAGCTTACCGACTGCTGTCCTTTATACAGTTCAGATTTCCAGTACCTGGCATTGTGTTTTATGGCACACACGGCCTGGCCCGACAAAGTAACATTTATGTCAGATCTGGCCCTCGTAACAAACGAGTTCAACACCTCTGAGCTAGAACCTGTTCTCGTTCCTGCACTGTAGTGGAGAACGAGGAAAGCCACTTCGGGGATAAAAGCAGAGTATAAATGAAGTTAAAAAAAACAACAATAATAATTACATTGCGCTAAAGAGGTGATTTGAGAAATAAGCTTGAAAGCATTTAGGCCTTCCAGGCAGCCTGGAAATATATTTGCCCAACACCCTTTTCACGTGCCATGACGGAGAGCTGAGCCGTGTAGATCCTCCAACCTAGAACAAACCCCAGTTTCCCCTCACCCTGTGCCTGGTGCCCGGAGTGGAGCTGCTTCAGCAGGGGCGCAGCTGGGCAAAGCGCAGGCCCTCCCCAGGAACTCCCAGCCCAGGAAGAGCAGCAGGTAGCATCTGTATACGTCTGTGATCCAGGTGGAAGCAGGCCCTTCCAGGCCTCAAAAGCGTGAATGTACCATGTGAGTCACGCAAAGGCAGCCCTCTGCTTAGCTGGAAGATCAGAGGACGTAGAGGAAGGCTCGTCTGGGCCCAAAGCATTATACAGAATTTTCCCCGTGTGTGTAAAGAGTGGTAACCTTCCAGCCCAGCAAAGCGAGGATTACAGCTGCTCCCTCCTTTCAGATCTTATCGGTCTCCAGGGAAGACAAGAACTGCCAAACCGGAACAGGCCAATGCTCCATTTAATCCGACAGAGGCCAAGGCAGGCGCTCACTGGAACAAAGCTTGGTGTTGCAGTACAGGGCCGGAGGCTACGGAGCCATGACCTCCCCTCCTCCTTCTCCCTCCCGCCCCCACCCCCCAGCCAAGAGCCCCCAGAGCACACGACATCCATCATTTGCAATAATCCCAGCCGGCAGAAGCGCTGGCTCCTTGATCCGGCTGCCCTCAGCACTTCATCTGCTGTCAACACGCAGCCCCAGGAACCAGAGCGCTGATGTCTGACCCGGCTGGGGCTCCAGTGTCTAAGGACCCCTGGGACTTGAGCTGGCAGATATTCCCCGCCCCTGGTGTTTCTGCAGGAGGAGGAGGAGAACTGCTCGTTTTTTATTGGTTAGACGGGAAGGCCCTGTGCTTAGACACTGCAGCAGTGAATTCCTAGAACACAGGCCAGGGGATAACAATGCAGCCTCAAGCCCTGTCCTACCCAAGGACTCACTAGGGGAGCCTCAGGTCCCACATCTATCCAACAAAAAAGCTGTTACTTTTCTACAAGGAAATGGATTAGAATTGTCCACTGAGACTGTGGCTATGGGCTGCCTGGCACGGTCTCGAGGCAGCAGGAGGAAGGTGGCGGGCTTAACATACATGGGAAATTAAATGCTAGAAGTCTCCGAGGTAAAATCAGGAAGTTGGGATGCTTGGTGTTGGGGGGGGGGGGGAAAGAA
>NW_015173155.1:15928-28373 GCF_001447785.1 Gekko japonicus
GTCAAAACCACTGGGGAAGCTTGAAGACTATTTAAAAGTACAATCCTAGAAGCTCAGAAAAGATATATACCACAGGTTAGGAAAGGCACAAATAGGTACAGAAAAAGGCCTGCATGGTTAACAATCAAAGCAATGGAAGCTGTAAAAGGTAAGAAGGATTCCTTTAAGTGGTGGAAAGCTAGTCTCAGTGAGGTTGATAAAAGGGAACATAGGCTGCGGCAATTAAAATGCAAGTCTGTGATCAGGCAGGCAAAAAGGGAATATGAGGAGCATATAGCAAAAAACATAAAGACCAACAATAAAACTTTCTTAAGAACATAAGAATATAAGAGAAGCCAGTTTTGGATCAGGCCAACAGCCCATCCAGTCCAACACTCTGTCACACAGTGGCCAAAAATACCAGATGCCATCAGGAGGTCCAGCAGTGGGGCCAGGACACTAGAAGCCCTTCCACTGTTGACCCCCCCCCAAGCAACAAGAATACAGAGCATCACTTGCCCCAGAGTCCCTATGTATACCTTGTGGCAAATACATTAGAAGCAGGAAACCAGCCAGCGAGGCAGTGGGGCCCTTGGATGACCAAGGGGTAAAAGGAGTACTGAAGGATGATAGGGAAATGGCTGAGAAGCTGAATGTATTTTTTGCCTCTGTCTTCACTGTGGAAGATGAGAAGTGCTTGCTCACTCCAGAACTGCTGATTTCAGGAGGGGTGTTGAAAGACCTGAGTCAGATTGAGGTGACGAGAGAGGAGGTCCTACAACTGATAGATAACTTAAAAACTGATAAATCACCAGGCCTGGATGGCATACATCCGAGAGTTCTGAAAGAACTCAAATGAGAGCCAGGCAATGCTCTCTTTAAGCTCTGGAGTCTTGTGAGCAAAAATTCTACTTTGTGAGCGACTGGCATTAGAGTTCTGAACAAGCCATTTGGCTACTGCGTAAATTAGTTTGCTCTGGAGCCGTCCTCCCTGAGCCGAAACAAAAATGTGTGAGCCGGAGGCTAAAAACCTGTGAGCTAGCTCACACTAACTCAGCTTACAGGGAACACTGGAGCCAGGTGTTCCTGCATGCTGCCATGACCCTAGGCACCAGATGGATGGGGTTATGGGATAAGCTGGCCAGCAAAACAGTTGCCAGAGACATCTACCCCCGGATCACCTCTATGCATTTATCACAAAGGCCTCCAGGGAGAACATCTGCTTCTGTATGGTGCACAACAGAGGGTAGCTGCACCACTAGTGCAGCCAACAGATGTGCCTTCAACCTATCCATGATCACAGCAGACAGAAAGCAAAGCTACAACACAAGTCTGGGGGGAAGTCCTGCTGTGTGCATATGCCATTCTGCTTTCAGACTCTTTTATCAGAGGGTGCTTAAGATGGGCCTGGGTGTCGTGGGTTAACCAAGGCTTAGCAACAGCGAGGGCTCTTCAGGAGAAGAGGAGCCTCATGTAGCCAGCCTTGAGTTAACAGAAGCTGGCTGGCAGGAAAATGAGCTGCAGGCTTGTCGGGATTCACAGCCATCAGGTGGTGCAGAGCCACCGACACCCTCCAGCCCTGATTCAGCAGGTGAGCCTCAGTAGGCCGTTCCCAGTCCACCAGTATCAGCTGCACCCTTAGAGCGCCACAGATGGAGGCTGAGAACAGAGCTACAGACAAGACGGCAAAGTGCATGCCTCCTGGCCTGACGCCAGCTGCTTGCTGATAACAAAGATGAATAGTGGCAGGACTGCTTCTGAGCAACTGGTCGCAAGCATGACCCTTGGGCATCGGTCTATCAAACCAACCAAGAAAGGCTGTTAGGCATGGACACAACACGTACGATAGATACTAAGCTACTGACTCTGCCCTGCCTGACTTCTGGCCCCTGCCCTGGACCGAACGCCACTGCCTTGCTTGACTTCTGGCACGTCATACTCGGGAGCCTGCAAGCCAGTACACTGGGAGAGAGTTGGGGAAAGGCCTTCTTGAAACTGTAACTGCTTTCTTCCTTTCCTGGCTCATCAGACATCTCCAGCACTTTGAGCACGATGGAGAGGAGGAAAATATGTGGTGGGAAAAAGTACAGAGCCTCTTAACTCTTTGCGGGGGCGGGGGTTTGTGTGTGAGCCTCTTAACTCTTTGCGGGGGCGGGGGGGTGCGCGGAATCTTCCTCTAAGTGTTCGCAGCAGGGCTGAACAAGGTCTCAAAGGTAGTGACACAGTTCTGGATACACTGTGAAGGTTGTCCCTCTTCTTCGCCTTCTTGTGACATGGCTCAAGGGAAGGACCCCATGAGTCAGTCAGCCCCTCCCCCCCGCACACTTAGAACAGCCTTTCCCCCAATAAGCACAGTCCACAGAGGATTTCTCCTTATGCTTCTTGTGCTGTAGCTTGTGATGCTAAGCTGGCACAGAGATCTTCGGAGCTGTTGACTCTATGGCTCCTTGAGTCTCTTGAGTCAACAACAGCCCCCACCACCCGAGTAAATTAGGACGGTGCCATCTCCCCTGACAGATCAGGGTCTTCCAGGGCAACCCTTTTCCTCCCACGGGGTATTCGCTGAGAACTGGGAAGTGCACACGAGAGACTGGGGAGGGACAGATGCTGTTAGCGCTGGCCATCTCTTCCACACCCTGTGTGGCTCAAGTTTCTCTTGCCACCAACGTAGGCAGGCACAGGGACCGGCCAGGACTTGCAGGGTCCTTATGCTGACCTGAGCAGGCTTTGTTTCTGGGGGACGACACGGGACTGAAGGCAGGAAAGGAAAGCACAGGAAGAACTGAGGACAATGGGCTCAGAGGCTCTAGTCGCCTCTGTTACACCATGGCTTCCCCTCTCTCCTGGCTGCACGCTCCCCTTACTCTCTTCTCAGGGTGAAGAGGAAAAGGTGCGCAAAGAGGCACATGGTGCCTCACCTGTTGGAGGCAACAAGGTAGCCTATGTAGCAGCCCGCCTTCCATGTACAAGGAAAGGGGCTGGAGCTGGCTAAAGACCGGGGAGGTGGGTGGAACCAAGCCAAAATGGCACTGCCCCAAACCCTCACTAAGGAGGGGCGGGGGGAGGAAGAGAAAGAGGGTTTTGACCAAAGATCACGTGGCCCAGGCCTGTTCCCCAAATGAGATGTTTCCCATGAGCAAGCAGTGCATCTGAAGGGCTTCATCTTGGCTAACCACAGACCCGACCCGGCTAAGGCACGTTGAGGCATGAACTGTAGGTTGTCCGTCTTAATATTTTTCCCAAACGGGAAGGTTCTCGCCCTCGTGGCTATGGGGAGGAGCCTAAAAACATCGGGGCTCACAGCTGGGGAAGGACCACGAGGTCCTTGTTTGGCCGATCCCCCAAACGGCAGGCTTACAAACGCCATTTCCTCCCCCCCACAACTCTTCTCCCTGCTCACACGTTGACTCCCTCCTCCATTTACGGATCGCTCTGACGACAGTTGCCATGACACCCGAACTGAGAAAGCCTCCAAACCGTGATCTGAAGCGGGTTTGGCAACCGTGGTTTGGAGGTTGGCTTGGGCATCGATGATTGTAGCAACCTGGAAATGGGGGAGGGACTGGGTACGAGACGGGAGGGCGGGGAGGGGGCAGCTGTCAGCATGTCTTCTAAACCATGGTTTACCGGATGGGAGGGCCTGAGCCAATCAGGAGGCTGCTATGCCGGCCGGGGCTATGATCTCATTTTGACTATTCCATTTGATTTCTTAATTATTAATGGTCACCGCAGCCCATAATGCACTGCAGACTATTAAGAGATGCCATTAAAGAAATATGAGCTCTTATGTTAAAAGGAGGGGGGTAAGCGCTCGCACTGAACGCGGGGTGGGGTGGGGTGAAAAATATCTGCATTTCATTTCAAAATGCTTTCCAGAAATAGGCGGGGCCGGCAGACAAAGACAAGCTTGCCTTTTAGAAAGCCAGCAGCCGGGTCTGCCATGTCTACAGAGTGCGGAGAGTCTGGGAAAGAGCATCCGTAGGGAGGAGGCGATGGGGGGGACAAAAGGGACAGAGACAGGCGGAACAACAAGATAAAGAGGCGGCCGGCCGGCATGACTTCATATTTCAGACCTGCGGTTCCATATGGGAACAATTCTGCTTTCGGTAGAACACGGAGAGAGGCAGAATATTAAGAACAGATTAAAGAGGAGGGGAGAGGGAAAGGGTCGGTAGGAGTGGGGGGGGAGAGAAAACAGAAGGTAGCGATGGAGGGGTGATAGACAACAGCCTGCGCTAGTGCGAGGCTGGGAAAAGACCCCCCACATAAGAACATAAGAGACGCCAATGTTGGATCGGGCCAAAGGCCCATCCAGTCCAACACTCTGTGTCACACAGTGGCCAGAAATACCAGGTGCCGTCAGGAGGTCCACCAGTGGGGCCAGGACATTAGAAGCCCTCCCACTGTTGACCCCCCCCCCAAGCACCAAGAAGACAGAGCATCACTTGCCCCAGAGCCCCTATCTATACCTTGTGGCTAATAGCCACTGATGGACCTCTGCCCACTGAATCTCATCCCGCGGAGAAGCTGGGCCCTCCAGGCTAAACTCTCTCTAGAAATCTAACCCCGATAATAAGAGACAAAGTTATCCAAGCTTTGGGTTCCTTCCCAGTTCAGACTTCTTGTCCCAAGCTCACCTGTTTCTTCTTTTGCTCTGACTCCTCCAATGTCTGCCCTTACACAAGTTTCTCTCTCCCCCCCCCTCTCTACTTCGAAAGCCGCCCACCTTTCTTGACCCCGCCAGGCCATAGGAGTCATAAAAAGGCAGCTGGGGAAATCCACCGGTGTGGGAGGGGTGCCATCCCCTCACCCTGCTACCCCACCAGCTGTGAGCTGACCAAGGAGGTCGGGAAAGAATGCAGCAGGGCTGGGTCTAGGGCGGCAGAGAGACCGTCCTATAGGAAGGCGGACTATAACTGCCACCGAGAACAGAAAGCTGGATTTCGATGAATGCTTCAACCCACAGCAGCTCTGCCCCAAAGCTCTCCAACTGGCCTTGGGCAGCCGGTTCTCTCTCTCACGGGACTGCAATAATGAAAACAGGGATCGTAGGGCACTCGGCTGCACACAGAAGGATAACGCAATACCAGAGAGTGCAGCAGACGGCACGACGGCAGGGCAGCTAGACCCCCAGAAGCCCAGATTATGCTCTGCGTTTTAGGAACACCAGTGGGTCCCAAACGCACAGCAGTAGATCTTTAAGCCTCAGGGAGCCACGCGGAACCTGTCAAAGGAACGGCTTCTAAAGGGCCTTGCCAGCAGGAGTTCCATCACGCCGGTCTCGAGAGAGCCCTTGACTGTTCCCAGCAGCAGTGGGGGGAGAACACAGCAAGCTGTCTCAGGTACGGGCAAGTGCCAAACGATTTAGAGCTAATTAGAGCCAGGCTGAGCATTTTTCCCTTTCCCAAAGCCCCCACTGGCAATCCTGTCCCCCAAGCACCTGGCACAAATCACCGCCGTGATTAAAACTGGCAAGACCCAGGCGGCCTCTAAATCCCCCGAGCCTCGGTGCCGGATCTCTCCCATTGGTCACAGCGGCCTGCTGGCGGCAGAACGTGGCTCTGCCCGCCAAGCCAAAGAGGGGAGACACGGCGGGGCCTGCCAAGGCCATTGGCTGCTTTCTGGGAGTCGGCAGAAGTTCAGCCTCGCCGAGATTGAGCCGCAGCCAGGCGAGCCCTCCGCCCTGCGGGTACGCTTGGCGCTCGTTCCAGTGCCTGAGCTGCACAAGGCCACGGGCAGGAGGAAAAGAGAGATTCTCGGCCTGCTGTATCCTTGCTGCATCCACAGGTTTCTTGTCTCCTCTAGCAGCATCTGTCCTTTTGCTATACAGATGGCGGCACCCCGCAAATAGGGATCGGCCGAGGGCTCCCTTGCTGGGAGTCCTAAAGCATTTGCTCATTTGTGCACTTTGGCACCAGAACAGAGCCTGATTCATCACTCCTCCCCTGAGAGAAAAACTGTTTTCTCCCCAGAAAGCCGGTCAGGAGAATACCTGAGATATCCTCGGACCCCCTAAGAAGAAGAGGAGGAGGAGGAGGAGGAGGAGATTGGATTTATACCACACCCTTCACTACCCAAAGGAGTGCTGGACTGGGACCTGGGAGAATCAGGTTTGAACCCCCACTCTGCAACAGAAGCTTTCGGGGTGACCTTGGACCAGTCACACACGCTCAGCCTCGCCTACCTCACAGGATGGTTGTGAGGATAAGGCGGAGGAGAAGAGAACGACGCAAGCTGCTTTGGGTCCCCCTTGGGGAGAAAGGCAGGGTAGAAGTGAATAATAAGCCAAGTAAATTCTTGGAAATGTTGGATTAATGCCTGGGAGGGAGAAATACGTACGCTGATTTTGGGTCCCCAGGGAGGAGGGAGGTGGGGGCATAAAATTAATAAATAAATCCCAGGATGGCAGAAAGGTAGGTATGAATATAACAACCAAGCGTGCAACACTGTTTGTGTCCAGTGGCACCTTTAAGACCAACAAAGTTTAATTCTGGGTATAAGCTTACACCCAGAAAGGTTGAAGGAGCTGGGTATGTTTAACCTGCAGAGGAGACGGGGATATGATCACCATCTTCAAGTACTTGAAGGGCTGTCATAGAGAGGATGGTGCAGAGTTCTGTTGCCCCAGAAGGTCGGACCAGAACCAACGGGTTCAAATTAGATCAGAAGAGTTTTCGGCTAAACATGAGGAAGAACTTCCTGACGGTTAGAGTGGTTCCCCAGTGGAACAGGCTTCCTTGGGAGGTGGTGGGCTCTCCTCCTTGGGAGGTTTTCAAACAGAGGCTAGATGGCCATCTGTTGTCTCTTTAATGGTACTTGGATTATTACTGTTAGCACCTTTTAATGTTGTTGTGATTGTTATATGGTTTTAGGCTTATACTATTTATTGTTGTTTTTATGCTGCTGTAAGCTGCATGTTCCTGGGATCCCAGATCACTGCAGACTGTGACAGCAGCCATGAAATTAAAAGACGCCTGCTCCTTGGGAGGAAAGCGATGGCGAACCTAAACAGCATGATAAAAAGTAGAGACATCACCCTGCCAACAAACGTCCGCATGGTCAAAGCAATGGTATTCCCAGTAGTCACGTATGGCTGCGAGAGTTGGACTATAAGGAAGGCCGAGTGCCGAAGAATAGATTCTTTTGAACTATGGTGCTGGAGAAGACTCTTGAGAGTCCCTTGGACTGCAAGAAGAACAAATCAGTCAATCCTCAAAGAAATCAACCCTGACTGTTCCCTGGAAGGCCAGATAATGAAAATGAAGCTCAAATACTTTGGCCACCAAATGAGAAGGGAGCACTCACTGGAGAAGACCCTGATGCTGGGAAAGATTGAAGGTCAAAGAAGACGGGGACGGCAAAGGATGAGATGGTTTTCAAACAGAGGCTAGATGGTCATCTGTTGTCTCTTTAATGGTACTTGGATTATTACTGTTAGCACCTTTTAATGTTGTTGTGATTGTTATATGGTTTTAGGCTTATACTATTTATTGTTGTTTTTATGCTGCTGTATCCTGCCAACCTAGCAGTTCGAAAGCAAGAAATTGCAAGTAGATAAATAGGTACCACTTCGGTGGGAAGGTAACAGCGTTCCGTGCGCCTCGGTGTTTAGTCATGCCGGCCACATGACCACGGAAACGTCTTCGGACAGCGCTGGCTCTTCGGCTTTGAAACGGAGATGAGCACCGCAACCCTAGAGTCGGATTCGACTGGCTTTCGAGCAAGGGAACCTTTACCTTTACCTTTAAGCCCGCCCTGAGCCGGCCATGGCTGGGAGGGCGGGGTATAAATGCAATCAATCAATCTGTCACCAATGCTGGTTCTGTGAACTTGGGCAGATCAGGAGAGGGAGGGCAGGAGGGGTCGCCTCAGTGCTTAGTTCTTGTGGCCCTTTCTAACACGCCCAGGGAAATGCTGACTGCCACTTTGGGGTCAGGAAGCAATCCTGGAGGGGGTTTTTTTGTCATCCTCTGAGCGTGGATCAGCAGTCACTGCGGTTGTGGAGGGGAAGGTATTTGTGAATTTCCTGCATTATGCAGGGGGCTGGACTAGATGACCCTGGAGGTCCCTTCCGACTCCATGGTTCTATGACTCAAACCTCGTTCTGTTGCTTCAGACCAACACGGCTACCTCCTGAAAGCGTGCAACACTGTTTGTGAAGCCACATCTCCAAATACAGGCAAGGCCCTACTTCTGTTGGATTGTTCTTCAGCTGGTAGATCCTGACTCCCCACCCCACCCCACCCCTTTCAGGAAGGCCCCGCTGAACCCACCTCATGAACTGGCTGAAGGCTTTGTAGTTTGTCAGGGTGTGATAGTCCTCTTCAGTGAAGACGTGGTCCACATCCTCCAGTCCCCAGGTCATGAGCAGCTGAGCAGAGGATTTCTGCTCCACCTTCAAAGGAATAATAATCCAATGGTTCAGGATGTTTTAAGTCGCCGAAGCGTGCCTTCAAAAAAAACCAACCACCACATTGGATGCAACCACCAGCCCAGGGTCTTGGGAAAGGAGAAGCCCCTGGAACGTCAGGCCCTTCTAACTCTTCCCGTTCGTGGACAGTGATGTCACACCAACGGTGTAATAAGGATGCACAGGGAATCCCTGAGGCAGCTGCACTGTAGCTGACAGAACGACCCTCAAAAGAACAGCCCCATCCCTAAACCCCGGCTGACTGGGGAAAGGGGAAGGGGAAACGCGAGGAGACCGTAGTAACTGAGCTACCCTGCAGCTGTAAAGAGGAGGATGCCTGCTATTGTTCTGCCAGCTGGGGAGGAAAATACATTTCTCTCTCTCTCTCTCTCTCTGTCTGTCTGTCTGTCTGTCTCTGCTTTGGAGTCTGTAGTGGAGCATGTCTTGAATTTTAGGGCAGGGAGGGAAAAAGATGACGAAAAAGAAGACGAAGAGATGGGATTTATACCCCGCCCTTCACTACCCAAGGGAGTCTCAGAGCGGCTTACAAACTCCTTTCCCTTCCCCTCCCCACAACAGACACCCTGTGAGGTCGGTGGGGCTGAGAGAGCTCTGACAGAAACTGCTCTTTTTCAAGAACAGCCGTGCTGGAACCATGGCTTGCCCAAGGTCATCCAGCAGCTGCAAGTGGAGGAGTGGGGAATCAAACCCGGTTCTCCCAGATTAGAGTCCGCGCACTTCACCACTGCACCAAACTGACTCTCACAAAGATCTTGGAAACGTCACTTTAAGGCAGGGGCCCTCAACCTTTTCTGGGCCTACCGGCACCTCTGCAATTCTGATACATTGCGCTGGGCGCAACCACAAAATATCAGAGAGTAAAGACACACATAACTGTAACAGTAACTCTTCAATGCTTCGAGCAGAAGCTCTGTCTAACAGGATACCTTTTAAAACAAACAAGGTATTGTCTTCAAAGAGATCTTTAAGTCATGCAGTGAAGACCCTCGGGCTGTGGTGACAGCTGCCGCTGAAGCAACTTTTAAAGAATCTGCACAACCAGATGAGGTCTCCAACGGCCAATCAGAGACCCTTGTTGGGCAAAGGCCCACCTGACCCTACCCACTTTCTAAAAACACTTGGCGGATGCCGGGAAAGGTGATGGAGGTGCTCCACGTCGGGATCCCTGGCTATAAGGCCTCCTGAGCAAAATATTCCCATGATGCCTTGAGGAGGAGCAGTCCCGGGGGGGGCGCTTGGCCTTCGGACGTCCTTGCAGAGCGACAGCCTGCAAGAAGCAAGCAGCTGGGCCCAGCCTAGGAAGAAGGACGTGCAATCAATGTTCCCTCTAAGCTGTGGAGACCTGTGAGCAAAAATTCTACTTTGTGAGTTACTGGCATTAAAGCTGTGAGCCAGCGATTCGGCTACTACATAAACTAGTTTGCTCTGGAGCCCTCCTTCCTGAGTGAAGACAAAAATGTGTGAGCCGGAGGCTAAAAAACGGTGAGCTAGCTCACACTAACTCAGCTTAGAGGGAACACTGCTTGCAGCCCAAATGGATCGCCTGTGCCTAAAGGGGCAACTGCCAGCAGCAGGTGAGGAACTGCGGTGGGCAGCAGAGCACGCCGGGGGCATGAGCCAGGAGCTCTGCGCCCACAGGACACAAGCCTTGGGCCCGTCCTTTCCTAAAGCCAGACTGGAGGCCGCCAGTGTTCCCTCTAAGCTGAGTTAAGTGTGAGCTATCTCACAGTCTTTTTAGCCTCTGGCTCACACATTTTTGTCTCCCCTCGGGAAGGATGGCTCCAGAGCAGACTAATTAATGTCAAAGCCCCATCGCTCACTCACAACTTCAATGCCAGCCGCTCACAAAGTAGGATTCTTGCTCACAAGACTTCACAGCTTAGAGGGAGCGTTGGAGGGCACGTCCAGGTGCACTTCCCGTGTGCTTTTCCGGAAGCAGCCAAGGCACGGAGGAGGGTAGGGACAGCTGAAACGCATGACTACAAAGACAGATGGGTCTACTCTGTCTCTCCCCACCTGACTATTTGCCATCTCTTAAAAGGGGAGGGGATTTTGTCCAGACGGAGAGGCGGTTAGCCCAGCCTCCTACCTTTGGCTTCTGCACTCCATCTTCCTCCGACTTTTTCCGCCGCTTCGTCTTCTTCTCCTTCTTCTCCCGATGCTTCCTCCGCTTTTTCTTCCCCACTCCCCCATAATCGCTTCCGCCGCTCTCCGACTTGGCCCGATACTCCTCTCGGTCCGACTCAAACTCATCCTCGCTGACCTGCCAAGAGAATTGAGGGGGGGGGGAGACCAGCAAGCAAGATAATTAACAGTAATTAATGACAAGGCTGCCTGCTGGGCACAGACAAGCCCAGTGCCAAGAAGAGGGCGACCCGTTAATTGCAGCGCAGCAAAGGGGCTTAGCTAAAGCAAACAGGCTGCGGCTCCTGCATGCTTACAAGACAAAAGAGTCAGCCAGGAAACAGGTGAGGGGGCAGGCAAGTCAGCAGCAGGCAGCCCCAGGCAGGAAACTGTCTGGTACGCAGCAGGACGCCTGAAGTAGGTGCAGGGCCTTGAAAGGGAGACCCAAGGGAGTGCCGGCACGCGAGGACGCTCGTGTTTTGCAGGCACAAACAACCCACTTTCCCTCAAAATGCAGAAGAGCCAGCAGGGACTCCTGGCAGGGTGCCACGTTCTGCCACTTGTTCCTAATTGGCTCCGCGGCACTAGAAGGACAGGCAACACAGCGCGCCACTGAGTCCCACTTCTTGCTGCTTGCCACCTTTCTGGCGGCTCCCATCAGCTCCAAAGGGCCCGGAAACTGGCAGTGCCACTGTGCAAAACACAGACAAGACTCCCGGGGGAGGCAGAAATACGCTCTCTGTTCTGTTCTTACTTACTAATTTCTTGCGTTTCCTGGGTTTCCCGGGCTTGTTCTCCTTCTGCTTCTTGGGCCCTCGTTTTTTCTTCTTGACAACGAGGGGGCTCTCTAAGCTGCGAAGCTCCTCCTCGTCCTCGTCTGCAGGTGGCACGGGGCGGGCAGCCCGAGGCAGAAAGAAAGACAAAAGAGTTCGCCCATCTGCTTTGCTGCTTCTGGCCAACTACCATTCCCAGCTCAGGGGCATGCCGAAGTGATTATCCTCTCTCCAGCCTGCCCTCCTACCCCGGCATTGCTCTCCCTGCCAGCAAATCTCACTACTGCACTTCAGGGCCACGCTACAGGAAGCTGAAACACTACTACAGTTCCCCTGTGGTCAGCCTTATCCAGAGAGGCTGGATTGTTTCTAATTTTGCGTTTTGCTTTTTTTCCCTCTTCCCCCTCTGTCCTCCACCAGTCGGAAGAGCGGAAGAGCTACCATCTGTTCCAATCCTTCCAAGCTGGTCAGAGGCCGCCGATTACAATTCCCTGAAGGAGCTCCCACAATGGCCTTGGCTCATTTTGCTTGAAAAACCACTTGAAGCCAGGAAAGAGGGGGGGGGGGGTTTGCTGGTCTGCTGGCAGGAGCTGGAAGCACATACGGCCACACCAGCTAGAGAGACAGTGAGCTGACACAAGGCCAGGCAGATGGCAACACAAGAAAGGGGATTTCTGGGGTTACGACATCACCCGTCCACACGTGATCGGAGTCTGTTTTAACGTAACATCACTGAACCAGGGCTCTTTTTGTAGAAAAGGCCCAGCAGGAACTCATTAGCATAATAGGCCAGACCCAACACCAGAAATCTATTAGCATATTAGGCCACACCCCTGCCAGCAGAGCTCATTCGCACATTAGGACGCACCCCCAGGTTGCCAGAAGTGTGGTTATCCATCCACACCCACCTTTTGTTTGTTATTCTGTTTACCTTGTTTGTTGTCAAAACCCAGAGCTTTTTTGTAGCAGGAACTCCTTTGCATGTTAGGCCACACACCCCTAATGTAGCCAATCCTAATGAGTTTCTGCTGTTGGGTGTGGCCTATTATGCTAATGAGTTCCTGCTGGGCGTGGCCAACTCGGGAGCCAGCCAGAACTCCGTTCCTGTGCGTTCCTGCCCAAAGATAGCCCTGCTGAA
>NW_015173155.1:28433-54927 GCF_001447785.1 Gekko japonicus
AACACCATCTTCCTTGTGTGGAGGATGACACACACGGGACCAGGTGAGAAAATAAAGCCAAGGGCACCTTTCTCATGTCTCGGCAGCCTAAGAGGTCAACTTCTGCCTTATGGCCAGAGAAAGAAGTACTTTTCTCCCTTTCTCACAAAACAAGAACTCTTGGGCACTCCATGATATTGCGGAACAGTCAGGTTAGAAGGGATAAAAGGAAGTCCTTCTTCACCCAAAGAGTGATTAGCACATGGAATTCACTGCCACAGGAGGTGGCGGCAGCTACAAGCAGGGACGGCTTCAAGAGGGAATTGGATAAAGATATGGAGGTGAAGTCCATCAGTGGCTGTTAGCCACCAGGTATAGATAGGAACTCTCAGTCTGGGGCAAGGGATGCTCTGTATTCCTGGTGGAGGGAGGCAACAGTGGGAGGAGCTTCTAGTGTCCTGGCCCCACTGCTGGACCTCCTGATGGCCCCTGGTATTTTTGGCCACTTTGTGACACAGAGTGTTGGACTGGATGGGCCATTGGCCGGATCCAACATTGGCATCTCTTCTGTTCTCATGTCCAGTTGGTCAGCTAACACTGCTATGCACCGGAAAACAACCAGCCTCACCGATGCCTCAGATCTGACATTCTCCTACCTCACAACAGCACATGGCTGAGCGTCACTCTCCCTCCAGTTTCTCCTCACTCTCTCCCCTACCCTCCATTTGCAATCCCCCTTCCTTGCAGTTGCCAACTGGATCCCTCCTGCTCGGTCCTGATGTCTCCTCCCTCGTGGTGGAAATGGCTGCCAAGACGCAGCTGACTTATGGCCACCCCCACAGGGTTCTCAAGGAAAGCAACCCACAGAGGTGGTTGGCCATTGCCTGCCTCTGCGTTGTAGCCCTGGACTTCCTTGGCAGTCTCCCATCCACGTACTAACCAGGGCTGACATAAGAACATAAGAGAAGCCAAAGTTGGGTCAGGCCAATGGCCCATCCAGTCCAACACTCTGTGTCCCACAGTGGCCAAAAATACCAGGGGCCACCAGGAGGTCCAGCAGTGGGGCCAGGACACTAGGAGCCCTCCCACTGTTCCCCCCCCCCCAAGCACCAAGCTATAGAGCATCACCTGCCCCGGAGTCTCTATCTAGACCTTGTGGCTAATAGCCATCGATGGACTTCTGCTCCATATGCTTCTGCAATTCTCTTTTGAAGCCGTCCATGCTTGTAGCGGCCACCACCTCCTGTCGCAATGAATTCCATGTGTTAATCACTATTTGGGTGAAGAAGGACTTCCTTTTATCCCTTCTAACCCGACCGCTCAGCAATTTCATGCAGTGCCCACAAGTTCTTGTATTGTGAGAAAGGGGGGAAAGTGCCTCTTTCTCTACCTGCTCTATCCCAGGCACAATCTTATAAACCTCAATCATGTCACCCCTCAGCCGTCGTTTCTCCAAGCTAAAGAGCCCTAAGCGCCTTAACCTTTCCTCATAGAGAAAGTGTTCCAACCCCTTTATCATTCTAGTTGCCCTTTTCTGCACTTTTCCCAATGCTATAATGTCCTTTGCTCAGCTTCCAAGATCTGATGAGAGTGGGCTTAGCCTGGGCTGTCCAGGTCAAGGAATGCTGACTAGTACCCAGTCAATCCACTGGTCCGTCTTGCCCAGCACTCTCTATTGTAGCCGGCACGAGGTTTCCAAAGTCTCGAGCGAGAGTCCTTCCCAGGTCCACTGAGTGGTGGCAAAACACAGGCAACAAAGTTGCACTGTACTAAACGGTTCACAAAGCTACTTGGAAAAATTATTAGGGACTGTGGCTTATACTGTTCTGTATAGCTTGACGAACCCAGGATAACCTGCTGTGGAATCTGGCATCGTTTAATGTGTCATTTTTAATACTTATGCTTTGCTTCAGTTTCTGGGTTGTTGTTTTTTTTAGATTTCTGGCTGGTTCTACCACCCTGATCCTATTGTGTTGTTTGTTGAACGTCCCATCTGCCGACTGCATTGACTCACTCTGTAATCCACCTTGAGTCCTAGTGGGAAAGCTGGACTACAATAATGTAAATAAATTAATAAATAATTAAACAAATAAAAAAAGTTCCAGGGGCAGCAATAACCTTGGCTCATTGCCCTTTGTAGGTAACAGAGAGCTGGAGACTTAAATTTTTGTAGTATTTCGAGGAGAAGGAGATTGGATTTATACCCCGCCCTCCACTCGGAGTCTCAGAGTGGCTTACAAACTCCTTTCCCTTCCCCTCCCCACAGCAGACACCCTGTGAGGTAGGTGGGGCTGAGAGAGCCCTTTCGAGAACTGCCCTTTCAAGGACAGCTCTGAGAGAACTATGGCTTGCCCAAGGTCACCCAGCAGCTGCAAGTGGAGGAGTGGGGAATCAAACCCGGTTCTCCCAGATTAGAGTCCGCGCACTTCACCACTTACACCAAACTGCTGTAGTATGAGAAGAACACAGGTGGAGGCAAGGAGGCACTTCCACAGGACAGCAGATCTGCTGCCCCACGTCAGATCCCGGGGGAAGATGCCACACCTTCCAGGGCTTCAGCCGATGCCCAGCAACGGCTTTCTGCCTCTCTCTCCCAGCATCGGGACTGCAGCTTTTCTCACACACACCTGATGGGGCTGCTTGCCCAAAGCCATTAACGTGGTATCTACAACTGCTAAGACACATGACCTTTCCTTTTGCCGGGTAAGGAGACCCACCGCTTACACCACCCAGTACCTAGAGACGGTCTAAGCGCCTGATGAGTTATATTAGGGGGAAAACAAACAAGAGAACAAAAACATACAAGATTATTCATCTCATAGCAATGATATTTCTCCTGAGCGTACCTGGGTTTCCCTTTGCCTAAGGAGGGGAGGGTGAAGCTGCTTCTCCCTCTGGGCCACAGTCCCGATTCAAATCAAGGCCGCAGACACTCGGGGAAAGACGCTTCCTTGCACCTGACGTACGGCTCTCTGAGTTAAGTCAGGGTGGCAGAATACAGCCATGGCAAGTTTGGCCCTTCCAACTCCTCCTGTTCCAGTCTTTGTTCAACCCTTCACCATCAGTAACATGAAAGGGCCACGTCTCTTCCTTTAAGGTGCTCCCGTGTCCAGATCACGGGAGGTGGTCGTTCCCCTCTATTCTGCTACGGTCAGGCCTCACCTGGAGTCCTGTGCCCAGTTTTGGGCAACACATTTTAGGAAGGATGCTGACAAGCTCGAGCGTGTCCAGAAGAGGGCAACCAGGATGGTGAGAGGGTTGGAATCCAAGTCTTACGAGGAATGGCTGAAAGAGTTGGGTCTGTTTAGCCTGGGAAAGAGAAGGCTTAGAGGGGACATGACTGCAGTCTTCAAACATTTGAAGGGCTGTCATATAGAAGATGGAGCAGATCTAGTCTCTCTTGCTCCGGATTGCAAGACTAGATCTAATGGGTGGAAATTACAAGGGAGTCGACACCGGCTCAATATCAGGAGAAACTTCCTAACTGTAAGAGTGGTTAAGCACTGGAACAGACTGCCTTGGGAGGTGGTGGATGCTCCTTCGCTGGGTATGTTGTAGGGCTATCTTTTGGCTATGCTCCTGCAAAGTGCAGGGGGTTGGACTAGATGACCTGCAAGGTCCCCTCCAACTCTATGATTCTATGACTGAATAGACTCCTGTGTAATTTTGGTGCAACAGACTAATCCAAGGGCCTCTCCGGATTTACACTTCCTCCTTGACTCAAAGCGATTGTTACACCTTCAGGCCCATTCCTACACTCATGAATTGCTCTCACATTTCAGCGTCTCTTGATTTCCCCGAGCAGTCATTTGGTAGTGGAAAGTGCCATCAAATCGTAGCTGACTTATGGCGACCCCATACGGTCTTCAAGGCAAGAGACGTTCAGAGGTGGTTTGCCATTGTCTGCCTCTGCGTAGCAATCCTGGACTTCCTTGGTGGCCTCCCATCCAAGTACTAACCCAGGACCGCCTGACCCTGCTTAGCTTCTGAAATCTGGTGAGATCAGGCTAGCCGGGGCCATGCAGTCTTTACACTTAGTGAAAGCCCGAAGAATAGATTTCTGACACGCTCAAGAGATACGGGATAAAAAGATTCCCCTTTGTACCCATATCAACTGCTATCCAGGAAGGTATATCAAAGAACATGGCGGCGAAACCAACATCAAGCTGCAGATGTTCCGGGTGGGGACTGGTCCAGAGACGCGCCGACGCAGCACGGCCGGAGCCAATTAGACAGAGGCCGGTGCAGCAGTAGTCGCAGAGACGCGGACTATGGAACCAACCCAGAAGGAGCCGCTGCGGAGCCGCACCGAGATAAAACCCACCACGAAGTAGAACCCACCACGAAGCCACAGGAAGAAGAAAGAACAAGCTGGTAGGGTGCCTGGTAGGCACTCACCTCCCCTATATATACACTGTGGCCCTAGATAGGAACTACATATGCCTATGTAAACTGCTCAGAGCCTACGGGATTGAGTGGTATAGAAATTGAATAAATAAATAAATAAATAAATAAATATCCTAGCCCTAGGCGTCTTCCCTCTTTTACGTTTGTGCTGCACTACAGCAGCAGACTTAAACAGTCAAACCATGTTTTTCTTTCCCGCCCCAACACAATGCACACAAGCCAAAAAAAAATAATAAATCTTAACAATCGCAACACTTTGCAACAATCCCTTCTTTCTGGGTCTTCCAACAATCTCCAGCTCTCCTTGCTGCAAGGGAGTTATCCAAGCACCTAATTCCAAAACCAGCCCCTCACCAAGCACAGGTTCCTTGATGAGTGGCACTTCTCTTGGCTCTGAAGCGAAGTAGGATTCCAAGCTTAGGGTCATTCCTGTTGCTTGGAAAAGGCTCTTCCAGGCACATTTCCATTAAGAACAAGCAGAATTTTGAATCAAAACGTTTCTCTGTGGCAAGTCGTGGGAGCGGTTTCTCTTTTTTTCCTTCATGCTGCTTCTGAAATGGATTTCAGGCCGACCCAACTCTGGTTACAGATCAAACTTCAGATTTAAGTCTGGGCACACGTCTTTATCTGGCGGTGCTTCCACTCACTTCCAGGGTTTCCCCCAACTTTCCTGAATCCACTTCACTGGTATTTTGAGAGAAAAAAACACAAGTAAATGGAGCTGGCACCCCCGTCGATGGGAAAGTCCAGATCTTCCCGGTCCCGCCCACGTTGACACCATTTCCCCTGCTTGACACTCGAAGGGCTTTGTATTTGTTTAGCAGCAATTGGCATATATAATATTATAATGTTGTAACTACCATCTATCACAGGGATGTCGAACTCATTTGTTATGAGGGCCAGATTGACATAAATGAGACCTTGTTGGACCCGGGCCGTGTGCGTCATAAAATGTAATGCCAGGTAGCAGAGATATAAACTTTATAAAGGACACAGACACAAAGGTTTTTTTACTTAAAATAACAACATGCTTAAAACATTAGCTCTGTAAGCTGCAAGCCTGCTTTTGATTTATTGACATTCACCCCAGAAATCTCATGCTCAGAATTCTGAGTCTAGGACCCAGGGGAAAACATGAAATGGCTGATTATGAGAGTCTGGCGAAGCAAGCTATGATACAGCAGGAGCAGCAAAACTGGAAGCAGGAGATGGCCAGTTCCACTGCGGGCCTGATGGAAGCCCTCCGGGGGGGGCCTAATCTGGCCCCCAGGCCGCATGTTTGACACCCCTGATCTATCAGGTTCTCTGAATTTCCCGGTTTCAGTTTTTTAAACAGTAAGTCTCTAACCCCACTCACGGCAGAGATTCTCTGGGCTTCCTCCTCAGTTTTCTACTCTCGTAAGTGCTGGCAGCCTCCCGGACAGAGAAGGTCTTTTGCTTTCAGTGACTGGATGCACAAGTTCACAGTTCAAGCCCATCAGCAGCTCATCCGCCTCCTTGATCCCTTTGAACTGCCCCAACAAGATTCTTTGCAAGGAGGCTTTGTGGTCAGCCTAGAGCCCCTGTATTGGCTGTCCTGAAGCATGGCTCTCACTTAGATCTTTTATAACTCTGGGCAATGCATCAGCTGGGGGGGGTTTTCGCAGCAAGGCCTTCATTTTCTCTGAAGCTTGCTGGGACTTGGCTTCAAAACTGCTGGCTTTACTTCTGGAACCTGGCTTCCAGCTTCTGGCTTTGCTGTTGGAACAGCCGCTTCTTCTAGGAACGTCTGGTCCTCCATTCTGGCTCGAGCAAAGCAGCTCACAGTTTCTCTCCGAGGAAACGCACTTCCACTGTTGACACAGACCCCACTTCTCCATGTGGTGAGAGATTCCGGGGGCTAGCACTTACCCAAGTTGGTACCCTTTGGAGACTTACGGTGATTCTGTGCCATTTGTTGCATTTTCAAACGTTCAAGCAGATCACAGGTGGAAGCCGAGCAGTGCTCCTACGGAGCAGCAGATCCACTCATGCAGTCGAGTCCGACTCTTCACAATCCCATGGACCACGTCACGCCAGGCCCTCCTGTCTTCCATCGTGCTCCGGAGTCTGCTTAATTAATCTTCGTTGCATCGATAACACTGTCTAACCATCTCATCCTTTGCCGTCCCCTTCTTCTTTGACCTTCCATCTTTCCCAGCATCGAAGTCTTCTCCAGTGAGTGCTCCCTTCTCATTTGGTGGCCAAATGATAGCAGATCCGCTACCCCACATCAAATCCCAGAGACGGAAAGATCCTCTACTCCTTACAGCAATGGCTGCCTGCTACCGCACTCTTCTCACACACATGTGCACACACCTGTCTGCTCCATTCAGGTGAGGGGGGTCAGTTCCCTCAAGTCCTGATGGGCTCCCCGACCAGATCCATCAAGGCCAACCGAGGGGAGGAGATCTACAAATTTTAAGAAATACAACCATTCCTGTTGTTGTGTGAGATGAACAATCAAGACCCAAGACCAGTCTTGCAACCTGAGACTTCTTTAACGGGAGGCCATGTGTTGGGTGATACTGAGATATTGAAAAAATGGTATTTAGCAGAGATAAGATAGTCCAGCAGAGCCAGAGTAAAATAATTCAGACTCAGAGTCCATGTGTGATTAAAATATAAAGTTTTTACTAAATTCTAGCATGGGAAGGGTAGCTAGGATGAAAATAACAACAGAGCAAAATCGGCTACATCCTTACACTACAAAGACAAAACTAGAAGAGAGAGAGAGTATGGCTACTCTTCTTCTTCTTCAGAACACAAAACAAAGACGGGAAGAGAAGCCATAAAATGGTAATATACCTTGACACTTTAGTCCCGATCAAATTCCTAGATCAGCTTCCCGGGCTTTCCACATCTAAAGAACATTGGTTACACGAGAAACATGTGACTTCCTGTGAGTAACATAAACAAACATTTAACCCTAGATATACTGAGTGTTTTCAACTTGCAAGTCCGCACGGTTAAAGCAGTAGTCATGTATGGCTGCGAGAGTTGGACTATAAGGAAGGCCGAGCGCCGAAGAATAGATTCTTTTGAACTATGGTGCTGGAGAAGACTCTTGAGAGTCCCTTGGACTGCAAGAAGATCAAATCAGTCAATCCTAAAAGAAATCAACCCTGACTGTTCCCTGGAAGGCCAGATAATGAAACTGAAGCTCCAATACCTTGGCCACCCAATGAGAAGGGAGCACTCACTGGAGAAGACCCTGATGCTGGGAAAGACTGAAGGTCAAAGAAGACGGGGACGGCAAAGGATGAGATGGTTAGACAGTGTCATCGATGCAACGAACATGAAATTGAGCAAACTTCAGAGGACAGCGGAAGACCCGAAGGCCCGGCGTGATCTGGTCCATGGGGTCGCGAAGAGTCGGACTCGACTGTGCGACTGAACAACAACAACAACATACTGAGTGTTTTCAACTTGCAATACCTAACAGCTTGGGAGGTGAAGGAATAGGGGCACTGAACCCGGAGGGGTAGGAAGCACTAGCTGGAAACACCAGAGGACACCTTAGCTGTCACACTGCACCTTGTCTAGGGGCTGTGGCAAGCTAGGAATGAAAAGAAAAATCGCCAGGGCTTTGTGGAGGGGCTGACGGTCACAGATACAAAGTCGCTCTGCTGTGCAGTAGGGGCTGCTACAAGGCATAACTCCTAATCGGAGTCACGGGGGGGCCAACTCCCCTCTCGCTCGCACTTGTAAATCAGGAGCGACTCCGCAGGCATGGACGGGAATCACTTCAGTATATTAAGACAGAGGAGGGACCGTTAATCCTCTGCGTTTTCCCCGACAGCTTTTCAACCTCCTGCTCCCCTCGGTGCACAGAGGAAGGCTCTATCTACCATGAGCTGCACGCAGAGGCTGCACACGCTGCCGCCTCGTTAATATCACAGGACAGCCGGCTCAGTGGTAATTAGGCGCTCCAGAGCCACTCTGCCCCCTTGAGCGATTTCTCTTGTCTTGCCAGACAAGGCGGGCGGGGAAGAAGACAGAAGACCCTCGCCGTTAACCTGGCTGTGATTAATGTGGGACGCAACCTTGCTAAGTGCCGGTGCTCGGGGGGGAAAAACCTTTCTCCCCGCCAGGAGGAACTGTCTGTCAGGCCCTCTGAACCTGGGCGACAGAAGCCTTTGTTGTGTCTGACACCGGCCAAGAGAGGGGAAAAGAGACCTTGGATGGCTGCAAGAAATGTCACCAGCGCAGGGTGAAGCCAGGCTGCTGAGGCTGGGGGATACAAAACTGTAAGTGGAAAGGACACAGAGAGAGGGGCCAGCAGGCCTCTTGCAAGCAAGACAGGAACACCCATAAACCCTGTTCAAGTCCTTCTCATCCGTAAAGCTTACTGTGTGACTCTGGAACGAAGTCCAGCGGCACCTTTAAGGCCAACCGAGTTTAATTCTGGGCATCAACCTTCGTGTGCATGCACACAAAAGTTTATACCCAGAATTAAACTCGGTTGGTCTTCAAGGTGCCACTGGAGTCAGACTTTGTTCTATTGCTTCAGACCAACATGACTACCCACCCGTATCTGTATGACTCTGAGCACATCAGCAATTAAACTAGAATTCAAAGTAAAAACAACACTGACAGTCTGCTGTAATGTAGAAGCAACTGTTTCCCAAATATCTAGATTCGAGTCCAGCCGCACCTTAAAAACCAACAAGATTTTCGGGGTATGAGTCTTTGAGACGCAAAGCTCATACACCCCCACCCCCCAAGAAAAATCTTGTCAGTCTCTAAGGTGCTAGGGGACTCAAATCTAGCTGCTCTACAGCAGACCAATATGGCTTCCCTCTGAAACTTCCCTGACTACGAGGCGACCAGTCACCCACCAGGCACAGTGGGGGGGAGGGGGACACGAACGGCCACTATTCCACTATTTACAGTAGGGACACCTTATCCAAACAGAAATACATAAGAGAAGGCAATGCTGGATCAGGCCAATGGCCCCTCCAGTCCAACAGTGGGGCCAGGACACTAGGAGCCCTCCCGCTGCTTGCCCCCCCCCCCACAAGCACCAAGAAGAAAGAGCATCACTTGCCCCAACCTGAGAGTTCCTATCTACACCTTGTGGCTAAGAGCCACTGCTGGACCTCTGCTCCATATGTTTATCCAATGCCCTCTTGAAGCTTAGAGAGCCAGTTTGGTGTAGTGGTTAAGTGTGCAGACTCTAATCTGGGAGAACCGGGTTTGATTCCCCACTCCTCCACTTGCACCTGCTGATGTGACCTTGGGTCAGTCACAAGATGTGGCACAGCTGTCCTTGAAAAAGAGCAGTCTGTGTCAGAGTTCTCTCAGCCCCACCCACCTCACAGGGTGTCTGTTGTGGGGAGGGGAAGGGAAAGGAGTTTGTAAGCCGCTCTGAGACTCCAAGTGAAGGGCGGGGTATAAATCCTCCTCCTCCTCCTCCTCCTCTTCTTCTTCTTCTTCTTGAGGGGACATGATTGCAGTCTTCAAATATTTGAAGGGCTGTCATGTAGAAGATGGAGCAGATCTATTCTATCTTGCTCCGGATTGCAAGACTAGATCCGATGGGTGGAAATTACAAGGGAGTTGTTACCAGCTAAATATCAGGAGAAACTTCCTAACTGTAAGAGTGGTTGAGCAGTGGAACAGACTGCCTCGGGAGGTGGTGGGTGCTCCTTCGCTGGACGTCTTCAAGCGGAGGCTGGACAACCCTCTTTCGGGTATGTTGTAGGGCTATCTTTTGGCTATGCTCCTCTAACGTTCTATGATTCTGTGAAGCTGTCCATGCTTGTAGCCGCCGCCACCTCCAGTGGCAGTGAATTCCACGTGTTAATCACCCTTTGGGAGAAGGACTTCCTTTTATCTGTTCTAACCTGACTGCTCGGCGACTTCATTGAGTGCCCACTCAATGTAAAGTTCTTGTATTGTGAGAAAGGGAGAAAAGTACTTCTTTCTCTACCTGCTCTATCTCATACATAATCTTATAAACCTCGAGAGAGACAGAGAGTGCTGATGGGGACAGAGGGCAGTATTAAGGACAATGGGCAGATTGCCTCTACCTGCTTCACTTCCCCTCATTCCACACCTGGCCATGGTTCCTCCGTCATGGAAGCAGTGGGAAACACACTCTCCTCCTAACTAATAGCTTCACTTGCCCCCAGGGCTTCTCTCTTGCCAGTTTCCCTGGAGGGGAGACGGTGAAAGAAAGAAGTAATGATGAATAGGCATGTAATGTTCAAACAGCAGGGTTTCACACATCTCCCACAGCAGTCACGGCCAGCCCTCCATGCTGGGTGAAAATAACCGTTGTTCACCCATTCGCACCAGAATGGACCACAACACCATTACACAGGAAACTGAGAAGCTGGTGGGCCACTCTGTGAAAATGGATGCCAGATCAGACAGACCGCAATAACCCAGAAGGGCAATAAAGCCATGTTGCTCAGAGGCATAGAGATAGGTGAGTGCAGTCAAACCGAAGAACGAGGCTGTGCAGCAGGGCTTCCACTTCACCAAGTTGGTTGTTGCACACATAAAATGGGAACATGCAATTATCATTGTCCATGAGGCATGTCCGGACACAGCCCCTGCCAGGACAGCTTCTCTCCGTCCTTTCGATCCACGAGTTCAGACCCTCAGTGAGTTGCACCCACTGGATCATCAGCCCGCACAGAGCGGCCATTACGTTCGCTGGATCTGTGTCGGAAGGGCACCACCCTCCTGCCTCTGTTTGTATACCCTCTGCTAGCAGCAGCGTGGGTGGCTCAGCAGAGTCACTCAGCGGTGAAGAGGCTTCCTCCATGACGCTGACCCTTGGCTTTTCCCACTTGGCATTCTTCCTGTCCCTGGCTCTCTTGGACTGCTATCCAAGGTCCCAGCCTTGACATCAGTGAAGTCATCATCTGGTCTCCCTGCTTCCCATCATGTGACTTGGATATCAGGCGATCTCCGGCCATGAGAAGCTCAGTTGGGTCTGGTGCCAGCCCCAGGTTCAGACAGCTCAAAGGCCAGTGCTCTAGAAGAACACTGTTTGAGTCCTGCCTTTGGGAACTGACTCATTCTGTGCCCTTTGCAAGTCTCCTAAGAACATAAGAACACTGCTGGATCAGACCAGTGGTCCATCTAGTCCAGCATCCTGTCTTACACAATGGCCAACAATTTCCTCTGGAGGTCCAACAACAGGGCATACAGGCTGAGGCCTTCATAAGGACTTAAGAAGAGCCCTCCTGAATCTGACCAGTGGTCCATCTTGTTCAGCATCCTGTCTCATACAGTGGCCAGCCGGTTTCTCTGGAGGGCCAACAGCAGGGCATAAAGGCTGAGGCCTTCATAAGGACTTAAGAAGAGCCCTGCTGGATCCGACCAGTGGTCCATCTCGTTCAGCACCCTGTCTCATACAGTTGCCAGCCAGTTTCTCTGGAGGGCCAACAGCAGGGCATAGAGGCTGAGGCCTTCATAAGGACTTAAGAAGAGCCTTGCTGGATCAGTGGTCCATCTAGTCCAACATCCTGTCTTACACAGTGGCCAACAATTTCCTCTGGAGGTCCAACAACAGGGCATACAGGCTGAGGCCTTCATAAGGACTTAAGAAGAGCCCTGCTGAATCCGACCAGTGGTCCATCTCATTCAGCATCCTGTCTCATACAGTGGCCAGCTGGTTTCTCTGGAGGGCCAACAGCAGGGCATAAAGGCTGAGGCCTTCATAAAGACTTAAGAAGAGCCTTGCTGGATCAGACCAGTGGTACATCTAGTCCAGAATCCTGTCTTACACAGTGGCCAACCATTTCCTCTGGAGGTCCACCAGCAGGACATAGAGGCTGAGGCCTTCATAAAGACTTAAGAAGAGCCCTGCTGGATCAGACCAGTAGTCCATCTAGTCCAGCATCCTGTCTCACACAGTGGCCTGGAGGACCAACAACAACAGGGCATAGAGGCTGTGGCCTTCCCTGAATGTTGCCTCCTGGCACTGGGACTCAGATGTTCACTGCCTCTGAATGTGGAGGTTCCTTTTAGTTACCATGCCTAGTAGCCACTAATCTCCTTTTAAAGCCATCTATGCCTATGGACATCACTATGTCCTCTGGCAGTGAATTCCACATTTTACTCACTTACTATGTACAGAAATATTTCCTTTTGTCCTTCAGGAAAAGGTCTGAATGGAACATGGTTCCATTTCTGGAACCAAGCAGGTCTGTGCCTGGTAGACACCCCCCCCCCAATGTACATTTCTTCTCTTGGTGTTGGGTATTACAAGTTGAAAACACTCAGTATATCTGGGGTTAAATGTTTGTTTATGTTACTCACAGGAAGTCACATGTTTCTCATGTAACCAATGTTCTTTAGATGTAGGAAGCCCGGGAATTTTCTCCCTGATCTAGGAATTTGATTGGGACTAAAGTGTCAAGGTGTATTACCATTTTATGGCTTCTCTTCCCGTCTTTGTTTGGTGTTCTGAAGAAGAAGAAGAGTAAGTGCAAGTGGAGGAGTGGGGAATCAAACCCGGTTCTCCCAGATTAGAGTCCGCGCACTTAACCACTACACCAAACCACTACACCAACTTGTAATACCCAACACCAAGTAAAAACTTTATATTTTAATCACACATGGACTGAGTCTGAATTATTTTACTCTGGCTCTGCTGGACTATCTTATCTCTGCTAAATACCATTTTTTTCAATATCTCACTATCACCCAACACTTGGAAGGAAGGCAAGGGACACGTGTAACCATTTAAGAATTAAGCTCATCTTATAGCTGCCACCTGCTAGCTAAACTGTCTTTCCTTTGCTCCCTCACACAGCCGGCCTCATAACCCAGGGCACAGATTCCAATCCGCTTGAGTTCCCAGAAGCATTTCCAGCTAACTCATGGGGAAACGGCAGGGCATGAGTCAGACAGACAGGCATGACTGGCATGGGACTCCTGGCGTACTTCTGTTATCTTTGCACCAGAATGGGACTTACTACAATCTGGCAGGAGGCAACTATCCCGGGAAGCCTCTTGGTGTAGGGACAAGATTTTCTCTGTAGCAGAGAAGGGGTTTTCACTTCCATCGTCCCCTTTGCCTGCTCAGGCAGTGCAGGAACGAGAGACAAAGGCCAAGCAAGGGCTCCCAGAGGCAGCCGCTGAGCCGGGCAGCGCATCTGAGCATAAGCTGCCCAAGCAAGCACAAGCAAGTCATGGTCACCAAGAGGTTCATGAGCAGGGCTCTTTTTGAAGAAAAAGCCCAGCAGGAACTCATTAGCATAATAGGTCACACCCAACAGCATGAACTCATTAGCATATTTGGCCACACCCCCTGACAGCACAGCTCATTAGCACATTAGGCCGCACGCACCCCCATGTTACCAGAACTGTGGTCATCCAGCCACAGCCACCTTTTGCTTGTTATTCTGTTTACCTTGTCTGTTGTCAAAACCCAGAGCTTTTTTTGTAGCAGGAACTCCTTTGCATCTTAGGCCACACACCCCTAATGTAGCCAACCCTAATGAGTTCCTGCTGTTGGGTGTGGCCTATTATGCTAATGAGTTCCTGCTGGGCATTGGCCAACTCGGGAGCCAGCCAGAACTCTGTTTCTGTGCGTTCCTGCCCAAAAATAGCCCTGTTGAGGAACAAACACAGTCGTTGGCTGCCCCAGCTGCAGGAGACAGAAGGAGAATTTGCACACATCCAGATCAAAATGGTGTTACACTGGGAGGAGGGATGGTCTTTTGCACAAGTACACAAGAATAAACAAACTGGTATATGCTCACACGTTAGGGCACATACATGTTGCCAAAAGCACACTAAGGCCTGTACTCAAGGCAGATTCAAAATCGGCACTGTGTCCTTTTCCAGACCTGACCTAAATTATTCTACTTCACCTACATATTCCTATTCCAGTTACAAACAGCAGTAGACAGAAACTTTTTCATGAACTTCATCCCATTCACAGCCATGGACTGGGTCAACCGATAACGGTGAGCCTTTTGCTGATGCTGAAATATATTTGAAATGATCACATACCCCTCAGCCAAATCCAAAGGCAAGAATACTCGACTGGATCTGGTAGCTTATCTCAAGCAGAAATGTAAAAGCTTCTAAAACTGGAAATGTCTTCTCTTGGGTACGTAGCTAAGAGCACTTATTTTTTGACGGCTGAAAGGATCAGCCAGAACTTTCACTGATCCACTGAATCAATCTTCATAGGCCATGAGTAGACAAAACATGCTGAGAGCAGGATACCAAACCATTTGGCTTGGCACCCAAGGTGGCATTGCTGGGGCCAGTGGTGTGAGAAAAATCCACGAGCATGGCTTATGCCTGTTGCTGCCTATCAGACCCGTACAGCCTCCAGACAAGTCCACGGCTGATACTGAAGACACAGAAACTACATTTTGGGGGACCCTTGGGTCAAAAAGGTTGCCAGTTCCAGAACTAAACAATGTGTGTATTTTTTTAATTTATATTTTTAATTGGCCCTCCCTTTAGATAACCTTATCTGGAGCTGACAGGAGAATTTTCAGTTTTCAGTAAGGCACAAGACTAAGTTGATTTGTTACCCCAGACAAAACGTTTATCTTCAGAATAGCATCTGTGTTGAGATAACATAATACTCATTTTAGCTGGCTGACAAAACTGAATACTTTATTAAAGCAACTCAGTTGAAGAAGAAGAGGAGGAGGAGGAGGAGGAGATTGGATTTATACCCCTCCCTTCACTCAGAGTCTCAGAGCGGCTTACAAACTCCTTTCCCTTCCCCTCCCCACAACAGACAGGATGAGGTAGGTGGGGCTGAGAGAGCTCTGACAGAACTGTCCTTGAGAGAAAAAGCTCTGACAGAACTATGGCTTGCCCAAGGTCATCCAGTAACTGCAAGTGGAGGAGTGGGGAATCAAGCCCGGTTCTCCCAGATTAGAGTCCGCGCACTTAACCACTACACCAAACTGAAACAAAAAATGTATGACTGCCCAGTTGGTAAGTCTTAGTCTTAGAGCACTGCCTGTAAAATGGGAACAGTAGTAATCATTTATTCATTTCTAAAGTGTCTTTTAGTGCACATTTTATAACCCCTATCAATCATTTCCCGTAACAGCCTGTGAGAGACAGCCAATGTGGTATGATGTGGCTGAGTGTTGAACTTAAAGAGATCCAGGTTCAAAAACCTCTAGCCAGCTATGAAACTCACAAAGTGACCTTGAGACCAGTCACTGACTGTCTCTCAGCCTATCCTCCCTCACAGGGTTACTGGGAAAGTAAAATGGAGGACAGCTGCTCTCTAAGCTCCTTGGAGGAACAGTGAAATTAAAAATCTGGTAGAGCTGTGAGACAATCACCCGCCTAGGAGCTGTTCTACACAGCCTGGTGGATATCTGCAGCAGAATGAGCCATAGGTTAGATTGTACCACATCAGACTGCAACAGAGAGTTGGATGGGTCAGCACTTTCTATCTGCCATACCTGAGTTTTTCTAAATTATTATTTCTTGCATATGTGGGTGGACATTCAAACCGGCTTCCCCCACCTGCACTCTAAAGTGGTACAACCCACTCCGCCAGTTCAGCATTCTACTACTTCAGTCTGCTGGGTGTATAGACCGTGCCGACCCACATTCTGCGGGAAAAGGTGGCAAAATAATGGACTTTACCACTTCAGACTGCAATCGGGTGGTCTCATTATCAAATACTCCCCTACATTAAAAGAAGAAGTGCTTCCTTGTGCATAGAAAATTTGTGCAGGACCCAATGTGCTAATTTAAGGTAAAGGTTTCGCTCAAAAGCCAGTCAAATCCGACTCTGGGGCGGTACTCATCTCTGTTTCCAAGCTGAAGAGCCAACGCTGTCCGAAGACATTTCCATGGTCATGAGGTCGGCATGACTAAACTCCAAGGTGCACAGAACCCTGTTACCTTCCCACCAAAGCGGTACCTGTTTATCTACTTGCAATTTCTTGCTTTCGAACTGCTAGGTTGGCAGGAGCTGGGACCAGAGACGGGAGCTTGCTCTGTCATGTGGCACTCGGGTCTCGAACTGCCGAACTACAGACCTTGGTGTAGTGGTTAAGTGCGCGGAGGCTAACCTGGGAGAACCGGGTTTGATTCCCCACTCCTCCACATGCACCTGGCTGGATGACCTTGGGCAAGCCATAGTTCTGTCAGAGCTGTCCTTGAAAAAGAGCAGTTGCTGTCAGAGCTGTCTCAGCCCCGCCTCCCTCACAGGGTGTCTGTTGTGGGGAGGGGAAGGGAAAGGAGTTTGTAAGCCGCTCTGAGACTCCTTCGGGTAGTGAAGGGCGGGGTATAAATCCAATCTCTTCTTCTCTTCTTCTTCTAGTCTGCAGCTCAGCGTCTTAACCGCTGAGCCACCACAGCCCCAATGGGCTAATTTACCACATGCAATATCTGATGAAGGGAACGCAAATGCTCATACCCTGAAAACCTTGTTGGTCTCTAAGGTGTTACTGGACTACAGCCTAGCTGTGCTACTGCAGACCGATATGCGTTGCCCTCTGAAACTATCTACACGCAAGGAAGTTTTCATCCTAATACTTTGTACTGCATAATGCATAAAACAGCTCTCAGGTCACCAGGAAAGCTGGATTCGGAACACTTTTTCACATGCACTATACAACACCGGCCCCTGTCTGACACTGGATCACTGCAAGGGCCAGCACATTAAATTAAATTAAATGTTATAAATAAATAAATAAATAAAAGTAAGGTCCATCAAACAACCCACAGCCTCGCCCTGACCTGGGCAAGCCCTGCCAAGCCTGACCTCATCAGATCTCAGAAGCTGAGCGGGGCCGACCCTGGCAAGTACTTGGGAGGGTGACCCCCAAGGAACACCAGGGCCGGGATGCAGAGGCAGGCTATCACACCACCTTTCTGAAACACCCTAGCCCCACTAAGGGCTGCCAGAAATCACCATGAATTCTAGGCTCACAAGCACAACACACACACAATACTCACCCCCCCCCAAAAAAAGCCCCGCAACCAAGAAGCAACCCAGAGACAACAGTATCCAGCTTCCCCAGGCCCAGACTCTGTTTTTCATTTCACCAGCAAGTTTTACATTTGTTTATCCCCAACAGCATAATCACACTTGGGTTTCCTTCCTCCCCTGTTGCAGGAATCAGATCCTTTCACTAGATCCCCCACCCCCCGCTTAGTCACCCAGAACACCTCTTGATATTTTGAGACTCTCTGTGTGATGAAGGAGTGCAGACCTAGAGAGGGGAGCAGGCATCTCTGGGAGCCAAGCCAGGTCACAGGCACTCGCCTCCAGCTCCAGGGTTCAACTGCGGGGAGCCAGGAGTCTCCGCCACCCGGTGCCTGCCAGATGACCTACACACAACCGTGTTATCTTGCTCTTCTTCGGTCCCGGTCCCTCTTCTCTCATTTCCCATCACCCCCTCAAGCCACAGGACACAAACTACTGTATAAATCACAGCTGGCACTAATTGGCTCCCTGCGCCAGCCGCCTCTGCAGAGAGGTCGCAGGCTAAACGGGGCTGCAGGAAGCTAAACTGCCCTCTTGTGCCCCCGCAGGGGGGTTCCTCCAGGTCAAAGATTAAACACACTGACTACAGAGAGAGCCAGCATGTGTGGGAACAGCACGGCTGTCCACTCTTTGTGGATAAACACACAGCCTGTGGGTTTCTTCCCCTCCCCTATTCAAATCCAATCCCTTCCTCTCCCTCCCCACAGGATTTTATATCCACATTGCAGGCCGGCCAGCTCTTCCCGGCTCACGCCAACCCAACCTCCATTTCCAACAGTGCCAAACTCAAAATAGCCATAGGAGTTATGCTGAGAGCTAAATCAGGCCTGCAAAGAAAGAATATCACATTCATGCTTTAATTCGAGTTTAGCGGCACCTTTAAGACCAACAGAGTTTTATTCAAGGTAGGAACTTTCATGTGCATGCACACTCCCTCAGACATAGTAAAGTGGATGTTACCAGTCCATGCGTATAGGTAGAGGCCAGGGTGAGTAGCAAGTTAGCATACAACATAATGAAGATGTTTAAGAGATGCAAGGACCAAACATGAATAATAAGCTAAGTTTATTCCTGCTTGGTCCTTGCATCTGTTACAACATCTTCATTATGTTGTATGCTAATTTGCTGCTCACCCTCTATCTATACTCATGGACTGGTAACTTCCATTTCAATGTATCTGAAGACGTGTACGTGCACAAAAGCTCATACCTTGAATAAAACTTTGCTGGTCCTGAAGGTGCCACTGAACTCGAATTTTGTTCTGTTGCGTCAGACCAACGCAGCTGCCCTCCTGAATCTACATCCAGACTTTGCCACTGCCAGCCTTGCCCACCTTCCCCAGTTAAGAACATAAGAGAAGCCAGCGTTGGATCAGGCCAACGGCCCATCCAGTCCCACACTCTGTCACACAGTGGCCAGAAATACCAGGGGCCATCAGGAGGTCCAGCAGTGGGGCCAGGACACTGGAAGCCCTCCCACTGTTGCCTCCCCCCACGCCACCAAGCACCCAGAATACGGAGCATCCCTTGCCCCAGCCTGAGAGTTCCTATCTGCCCTCACGCTTCCCCCACCCTCAGACCTCTGAGATCAGCCAACTCATACAACGCTGGTGAGAGCGTGCCAGATTCCCAAGACAAGCCAGTGACAGGTCAAATCTCCATTTAAACTGCAATCCAAAAATACGTATCTTTCCTAGCAGACCTCCTAATTTTAGTGCCCCCCAGATTAAAAACAGGTGCAAAAAAAGCAAATGTGGATTTAGCCAACCAAGAAGGGACTGATGCTGCTCTACAGGCAGCCTCTCAAACTGGGCACGGGGCTGCCAATTCTAACACAATCCTTTGCCCCACACTTTAGCCAAACAAACATTTTTTTCCCCTCCACCTTGCAAATAAAGCCAAAATGATCGTCCCTCCCCAAAAGCTTCCTCCCACTCCAGATAGCAAAATGCCGTTAAGATTAATGGATATTGGTGCAATAACCACAATTGAGGCCCCGCTTCCCATCCCCTCCCTCCCTCCTTTTTTTTCTCTCTCTCTCCGCTTGCTACATTTTGCATCTGGCACAACCCCTAGCTTCTTCTTCTGACAATACAACATTTATCTCTGAATCCTCCAAGCTGATTCACCTTGTTGCATTTCCCCTCAAACAACGCCGCTTCCCTTCCGCTTCTGGTGGGATGGAATTGACAAATACGAGGGGGGGGGGCCCACACATCAGGGCAGGCTTATCAGACACCCCCTCCCCTGCAACTCTTGTCAATTTCTAATCCATCTATCCATCTTTTTTCCCCCTCCCTCCTACTTCTTCCACGCATTCCTCCCCCCCCTTCCTCCCCCTTTCCCTAATCATAATATTGGCACACATGCGCAGAAGATTTTTATATTTGGCAAGCAATCAACTAGAATTTTCCACACACGTGACATTTCTACTCCCTACCTTGAAAATATATATTATATAAAGCTAACAAAGGATCTTGAAAGGCTATTGGGGGGGGGGGAAGACTAGGGTAGAGAATGTTAGGGGGGGGGGGGGGGAAGACTAGGGTAGAGAATGTAGATGTGTAGCCATAACTACAAATTACAGAAGACTGTACCCTGTCAACAATTGCCATCTCTTTCATGGCAAAACGGCATTTGTGTATTTCAATTTAATATTTTTTTTAATGGACAACCGATTTGGAAAGGAGGGGGAGGGAAGAGAAGAACAGCACATTTTTATCTGTGTCCCTTAACGGAGGGAAGATAACAGCCGTTGCCATTAGTGAGAAATTTTAATCACCAGAGTAAAAAAACAGGCATGTTGGGATGGGGGGGGCGGGGGGGGGCTAACATTCAGTGAAACTGGGGAAAGATTTATGGGATGCTGATTCGTACACCAACACGCTAGATTAATAGTGAAATGGGATTTTTTTAAAAAACGGCGGCCTCTCAAGAGTTGAGCATGGTGGGGAGGGAGAGAGTGAGCGAGGGGGGGGGGGGGGGGGGGGAAAGCCAAGAGCAAAGCAACGGGGATGTTCAGCCGTCATCTCCAGCCAGCAGCTGAAAACAGAGGAGTTGTCTCCCAGCCAGTTACACTGCTACAAAACTAGACTAGAAGGGCACCAGCTGGCATGAAGAGTTGTTGGCACACACGGCCAAGAGATCTGTGCTTGTACACAGCCGGGTGAAGTCAGAGCCACCAGGGCTTTCCATCCCCAGATCACCCAGGCCTCCCCCGGGGTGGCGAGGGGGAAAGAGATTACCGTGTTGGAAGGCAAGACGGGCTTGGAGGAGAGGGCTGGCTGAACCAGGCTGGCCTCAGGAACGGTCAGAATCAGTGTTCCCTCTAAGCTGAGTGAGTGTGAGCCAGCTCACAGGTTTTTTAGCCTCCGGCTCACACATTTTTGTGTGACGGCTCCGGAGCAAACTGATTTATGCAGCAGCCAGATCGCTCGCTCACAACTTTAATGCCAGCAGCTCACAAAGTAGAACTTGTGTTTCACAAGACTCCACAGCTTAGAGGGAGCATATGCAAGCGTTTGTAGGTCAGACTAGTGATTCAAGTCCTCCGCGAGCAGAAAGCCGTGAAAATCAAGAGGATAGAGCTGATTTTTAAAAATGCTTCTTTAGCCTCTCTGGATTCTTTTGTTGCGCTGGTGGGTGGCCACCTGCTCCCCACCCTTCTCTTGCTCGAGTTGTCCATTCTCTTCTCTGTTCACTGCAAAGCCTGCTCCGCTGCCCTTGCTCCGTGCTCCCAGCCAACGCTGTGCGATTCGGCCCAGGGGTGCCAAGTGAGGGGCTGACTTTCTTGCCTGTGAAGTGCCTTCCTGATTACAAGCCCACCCTTCTCCATCACCCCAGCTCTGTTCCTGTCCTGACCCCGCTTCTGCCGCCTCTGGGAAATGACCTGACTTTTGTTTCCTGTGTTCTCCCACCTGCCGTTCTTTCTCACATGAGCAATGCTCATTTCCACGTGGGCAGAGTTCAGATGGCAGTTGTGATCCCCCCCCCTTTATTTAGCACACCCACATTTCTGAGAGATCAGAGCATTTTAAAGTATAATGTTTTGGCACTTCGACAGGACTCATCTCTCTGTGATCCTGGTAACTGCTCAACATCCCACAGACCACAAATCCTTCTGTAGTCCGTGCCTAAGAATCACTGCTTGGTGAACTTAACACACACACACCGACACTAACATTAGCTACAGAAACAGCATGCGACAGACAAAGCGGGACCAAAAACATATTGTATGATGCAATCAACAGAGCACGAAAATGTCTCTTAGCTGACACATGCAAAAACACTAGGCGCCTCACTTTTTCATTTGTGTGCTTTCGGCCTTCACAGGCAATGGGGGGGGGGGGAGCTTGAAAATGCCCAAGGGACCATCTGCTGATGTTTTGGGCCACTTCTACCACCCAGGAGGCTGAGACTCCTGAGGTTTAGGAGCTGGTTTCATTGATTATTCAGAACATCCCACCTAGGAGCTTACTTCAGCCACTGGTAACAACCGTAAAGCACTTATGACAGTAAGAGGTATTCTCTAGAGGAAATTCTGGGAAGCATAGCAAAATACAGTGGGACCCGAGTTCCTTGGAAGGAGGGCAGGATAAATATATAAGATAATTAGAGCTCATATTTTCTAAGTGCCAGTAGGGATGTCCCCACCCCTAAGAATTGTGGCCATAGGTTAGGGATAATGAATAACTGTAGCCGCTCAAAGACCCCTTTGGGGGTTAGAGCGGGGTAGCAAGCCGAAGAAATAAATAAATAAATGATTGACCATCGCAGAGAACACCAAGCCTTGTTTATCATTCATCTATACATTCTTATCCTACCCACCAAAAGACAAAACAGTGTACATGGTCTTCCTCACTCCCCATTTTTGTCCTCAGGACAATTATTTGAGCTAGGAAAGGCTGAGAAAAGGTGACTGCTCCACTGTCACCCAATGAGTGGAGACCTCAACCAAGTTCTTAGTCCAACCAACAACTACACCACACTTGCTCTCACAACTTCAGGTCATGTAAAGTATAAATACACACTGAATATCTCACCTAACATAGGACCAACAAATTCCCCCAACAGGCAATCGACAGGTCACATTTGCCTCAAAGCACAGTCCCATAGCAAAACAAAAACAAAAAACCTATCACCACAAAATAAAAGAGTTCTGAGATCCTTTCAAGCTGCTGGGAGTCTACAGCTTTAGTACAGATCCCTATTTAGTGGATATACTGTCCACTAAAGGATGTGGACAGAATGAAGCTGGTGCAGAGAGCAATGAGGATGATCGGGTCCCCGGAGACCAAGAAGCCCTATGAGGAAAGACTTTGGAATGTTTAGTCTGCAGAAGAGGAGGTTGAGGGGAGACAGGATTGCTCTCTTTAGGTATTCGAAGGGCTGTCACTTAGAGGAGGGCAGGGAGCTGTTCCTGTTGGCAGCAGAAGAGAGGACTTGCAAGAATGGGTTTAAATTAAGGGCAGGAAGGTACCAGCTGGATATTAGGAAGAGCTTTTTTACAGTAAGAGTTGTGCAACAGTGGAATCAGGAGCCTAGGGAGGTGGTGAGCTCCCCGTCACTGGAAGTCTTTAAGCAGTGGTTGGACAAACACTTGCCAGGGATGCTCTAGGCTGATCTTGCATTGAGCAAGCAGTTGGACTAGATGACCCGTATGGCCCCTTACAACTCTGTGATTCTATGATTCTAAATACAAGCATGGCTTTCCTAAAGAATGCTCAGAATTACAGGTCAATTAAGTGTGTGTGTGTGTGTGTGTGTGTGTGTGTATAATGTATATATTATATACACACACTTTAAAATATGCACATCTCTTCTTGTGAATAGTCAGGGCAAGAAACAGTAACTGACCAAGTTCTATTTATCTGCTTAATTCGTACCCCATGTTCTCCCCAATGGGGACCCAAAGCAGATTCTCCCATTTATCCTCACAGCCCTGTGAGGCAGCCTAGGCCAAGTGATGTGACTGGCCCAAAGTCACCCAGCAAGCTTCCATGACAGAGTAGGGATTCAAACCTGAACAGTCACACTTTTTCCACAAGGATCACGTTTACTAGAACTTTGAGGAGCCCCAGTAGCCAACCAACTTGCCTTTGGCAGGGCAACACAGTAGATCCTCTTGGGACCATTCCCCTGTTAATGTCATGTCTGTGTCCAAAACACAGTCACAGTCCCACCAACTATTTAGAAACCATTTGACATGCCCGCATTTTCCTCTATGCGCAGTGGTTCTCAACCTTCCTAATGCCGCGGCCCTTTAATACAGTTCCTCATGTTGTGGTGACCCCCAACCATAACATTATTTTCATTGCTACTTCATAACTGTGATTTTGCTACTGTTATGAATTGTAATGTAAATATCTGACATGCAGGATGTATTTTCATTGTTACAAACTGAACATGATTAAAGCATAGTGATTAATCACAAAAACAATATGTAATTATTTGTGTTTTCCGATGGTCTTAGGCGACCCCTGTGAAAGGGTCGTTTGACCCCCAAAGGGGTCGCGACCCACAGGTTGAGAACCGCTGCTCTATAGAGTGGTGCACAGATCCCGTATCATGGCTTCAGCCACTGAAGTGATCGGAGTACACCTCTGACTGAAATTCCCCAGATGGCCTCATTCAAGGGCTGGATTCTCAAGAAAGCCACACAAGGCATACGACTGACCCCATCCATCAGCGTCAGCAGAACTGCCACTGCAGATGTGTGAACCTCTCAACGAAAGAAGCACTTCATGTCCTGTCACAGCCAGTGTTCCTTCTAAGCTGAGTTAGTGCGAGCTAGCTCACAGTTTTTTAGCCTCCGGCTCACACATTTTTGTCTTTGCTCAGGAAGGAGGGCTCCAGAGCAAACTAAGTTCTGCAGTAGCCAAATTGCTCGCTCACAACTTGAATGCCAGTAGCTCCCAAAGTAGAATTTTTGCTCACAAAACCCCACAGCTTAGAGGGAGCATTGGTCACAGTACAAACCAATCCAGTGCATGACAGAAGGCCGTTTTGTTTCTCACTTTGTTTTCTCTAATATTTAAACCAAAAGCAAGCAAACAAGCCTTCCTTTACACCTACCAGTAATACATTATCGGATATTCCTAGTGATATAACATGGTGCTGAAATAAGGACAAGGGCGACCCTGATAATGGGCAAAAGCATTGTCAGCTGAGCACTGAAGAAATTTTAAACGTATTAGGTCTTCCTGCCAGCAGTCTGAATATCACTTGGCAAGGCAGTGGGCCATCTAAAGTGTCAAGAGGAATTTCCCCCTCATCTATTGGCAATGGCAACGTGGCGTTCCAGTAAAATGAGCTGGGTTCCTAAACATCACCTGGCTGGCCTTGAACCTATCCCACACACATCTCCTCCTACCACCATCCAAGAGCCTGCACAGGTTCCACATCTCTTCACGATGGATTCTCACTCCCACCTGCCTCTTCAAGACTAAACGCGTGGGCAGGGTCTGTTTTTTTTTATTTACCGCCATGCAGCACTTTGATGTAGGCCCTGCACAACGCCTGATCTCATCAAATCTCAGAAGCTAAAGAAGGTCAAGCCCTGGTTAGTGCTTGGATTGGGAGACTGACAAGGTAGTCAAGGGCTGCTCACACAGCGGCAGGCAACGATACACCATCTCTTGCCTTGAAAACAGCTGCGACTTGAGACCACTTCCCACCACCACCACCACCACAGCACTTCAGTGTAGGCCCTGCACAAATGTTATTAATACTGCTAGAACAAAGTTTTAGCCCAGTGGCGCCTTTAAGACCACCAAAGTTTAATTCTGGGTATAAACGTCCGTCTGCAGGCACATTTCATCGGATTCATCCAGAGGCACAGACTCCCCCTCCCCTTCCTGAGTGTCTCCCTGCCAATTCCAACCAATGGCCTACACACTGAGAACAACGGGCCACAAACAATGCTCTGCCAACCCCCTTCCCAAAGCGGTGCCAGCAGATGGGATATTCCAGCAGGCTGCTGGGCCTTGCGGTATCACTGGAGGACTTCTGCTCCCACTGCTGTCCTGTCACCAGCGGCCAAACACCACTGCCAGTCTCCCCACCCCCTACCCAACCATCCCCTTGTCCGGCTGCCAGCAGGCGAGTCTTCTGCTCCTGTCAATAATGGCACACGACCCTGCCATGCAGCCAGCTGTCCCCAAGACCTTTCAGGCACACTTTCCAGCAAGCCCCTCGAGGGAGAGAGAGAGAGAGTCACGCGGCTTCTCGTAGTGCCAAAGCCAAATCACCACCCACCCACCCACCCTCCTTTCCCAAAACCTTACTGACCCCTTTCCCCACAGGCGCGGCCCATTCCCCAGCCGTACCAAGACCGTCTCCTCCCCACCCACCCTGAGTCTGTGCAGCGGCCTCTCCCCAGGGTGCCCACTGGCATTTAGATCCGGGGGGGGTACGATTTGGGGGATTTCTCCCCCCACACATAAATATGACTCATTTTCTAGCGGGGTACTCAACACCCCATTGCGCAGAAGCAATGCTCCCTCTAAGCTGTGGAGTCTTGTGGGCAAAAATCCTACTTGGTGAGCTCCTGGCATTAAAGTTGTGAGCGAGCGATTTGGCTCCTGCATAAATTAGTTTGTCTCTGGAGCCACATCCTTCCTGAGCTAAGACAAAGAATGGGTGAGCCGGAGGCTAACAAAACTGTGAGCTGGCTCACACTAACTCAGCTTAGACAGAACACTGCACAGGAGCGGGGGAGGTGAGGCAAACACTCCAAGGCTACTCTATTTAGGCGGGGTGGTGGTTTAAGGGGGGGGGGGGGGCTTGAGGGGCCTTATTTAACCCCTCCCCACTTTGGAGAGGACAAAGTCTGAAGCCACTTCCTTATATGAGACGGTGGGCTGGTGGGGGTGGTGAGCAACGCTCCCTCTAAGCTGTGGAGTCTTGCGAGCAAAAATTCTCCTTGGTGAGCTCCTGGCCTTGAAGTTGTGAGCCAGCAATTTGGCTCCTGGATCAATGAGTTTGCTCTTCTGGAGCCACATCCTTCCCGAGCTAAGCCAAAAAGTGTGTGAGCCGGAAGCTAAAAAAAACGGTGAGCTGGCTCACACTCACTCAGCTTAGGGGGAACACTGGACTCCCTTATATGAGACGGTGGGTCAGCCCGGGGTGGGGGGGGTGA
>NW_015173155.1:54961-55279 GCF_001447785.1 Gekko japonicus
TGGGGGGGGGGGGGACACTGGACTTCCTGAGACGGTGGGTCAACCTGTGGTGGAGTGGGGACACTGGACTCCCTTATATGAGAGGGTGGGTCAGCCCGGGGTGGTGAGCAACGCTCCCTCTAAGCTGTGGAGTCTTGCGAGCAAAAATTCTCCTTGGTGAGCTCCTGGCCTTGAAGTTGTGAGCCAGCGATTTAGGTCCTGCATCAATCAGTTTGCTCTTCTGGAGCCGCATCCTTCCGGGGCTGAGACAAAAAGTGTGTGAGCCGGAGGCTAAAAAGACCGTGACCTAGCGCACACCCACTCAGCTTAGGGGGGGGG
>NW_015173155.1:56426-71070 GCF_001447785.1 Gekko japonicus
CTGCCCGCACCCGCGCGAAAGCTCCCCCACCCCCCCCCCAGAAACGCCTCAGTCCAAAAAATAAAATCCAAAAAGTCCCATGGATTAAAAAGAAGAAAAAGAGAGAGAGAACTCTCCCTCCTGCAACAACTTTGCCCTGGCTTCAGAGGTTCCCCTTCGTTTCCCCCCCCCCTGTAAAAAAAAATAGAAGAGGGGGGGGGAGTAAAGATATATTTAAATTCTGAGGGGGGGTGAGTTGCAGGATAATATTTTCCACAAGAGCAAGAAACAAAAATGGCCGCCCCTTAAATTATTTTTAAAACAGACCCCCCCCAGGAGGTAAAATATATATATAGATGCCCCCCCAATATTTAAAAAAAACACACACGCACAAAATGGCTGGCTTAATTTTTAACCCCCCCCCTCTTCCTTAGGGTTAAAAAAAAAGAGATCTCCTCCTCCTCCCCCCCCTTTCCAAAAACCAGCTCCAAATTAAAAAGAAAGCAATCTCATGCAAGAAAAGAAATGGATAAATAAAGATAAAGGCCTTTTTTTTTCTTCTTTGCTGTTATATTTTCTTTTCAATCTCCCAAGATCTGTGATCATGAACAATATTTGGACATTCCTGGCACTGGGGGGAAACTGACAAGATTTCTGCATAAAACAAAGATGGCTGCTCTAAATTATTTCTTTTTTTTTCTTATGCTCTTCCCCCCCCCCCCACCTCCCTCAATAATAATATTTTTTACAGGGAGGGGGAGAGAGAAAGAGAGAGAGAGAAAAGGTTGGATTAATCAGTACTCATGCTCAGTTATGACATCAGCATAAAATTGTTAAAGGTTAACTAGTTCCATACTAGTCAGACCATGACTTTTTTGTGTGTGCTTGTAGCTGCTTTACTAGCACGAGAAGAAAGAAGAGGGGGTGGGTGTTTTTTTCTCTCCCCCCCCCCTTTATTTTTTTTTCTAACTTTAAATACTTCAGAAGGGAGTGGTTTATTTCACTCCTTTTCCTCTAGGGCAAGAAAGGAAGAAGAGAAAGGGGGGGAGGGGGGAAAAACCACCCTGATTACTGCATTTCATTAAAAGATTTTATCCAAATGCACGTAAACAGACTTTGCTGTTTTCCTAGAGCTTTTTTTAAAAAAATGTTTTTAAAAGCTTTTTCCTTTTACATAATGTGATATGTATATAATCTCTGCAACCATAATTTTTTAAAAAAGGCTAACGTATCCCTTTTAAAAAACACACATAGGGAGGTTCTATTTTTATCTACCCCATGGCAATATTTTTGCCCCAGAGGAGCAAATCAACGTAGAATGAAAGCGTGGGGTTTCAAAGATTAAAATCTCTGATTAGGTATTCCTGTCTTTCTTAGGAACTGTTTTCTCTTGCCAAACAGTTGGGGAGCATTTTTAAAGCCGATTTGGGGAAACACTATGGCCACGATCCAGCACACTGTTACACAAACTTTAAAAGTCCCACTAAATTCAATGTGGCTAAAGCACACATAACTATTTGCCAGATTGTCATCTTGTTATAACTACTACTTTCATTCTATAAATGAAAAAGGTAATTCAAATGAGGAAGCATTTTATAAAAATTAAGAAGGTAGGCAAACTTTGTGGATCTAGACATTTCTCGGAGCTGGAAAACGTCAATGCTTTCAACAATACATGGAAAAATACCTTTTTAAAAATTGTTTGCAGAGAAAACCTGTTTTTAAAACAATGTTATAACAATGGGCCCCAAAACCAAAAGAAAGTTCTTAACTACCCAAGTTTTATTTTTGAAAGTCTCAAGATAATCTCCCAAATAGGTGTTTTTTTAGTAAACTGGAATGTCGTACCTGTGTAGGTATCTCATAACTGCAAAACTGGCTCAGCATAGGGCTTTACGTATAACGAGATAACTCTAGAAAGAGAGGTGAAGGTAGGACTGCATTTAAATTTGGAAGGGACGTAATGCTCCATGCAAAACACGGGCTTCTGCTGTCACAGCACACAGACAAACCTAGTGGCGCCCCTGTTTGCACCTGGTACAGACTCCAGTGTTGTCTCAGGCTCATTTACTACTACCACATTGATACCCAGGAAAGGAAGCTAAACTGAAACTTTGCCTAAATTGAAGCCAGTGTACAGGGAGCCAATTCGGAAAAATGCAATATTTTACTCACATGACTGCTTCCACTGGCAGCAGAGAAACTGTTTATACAAATAAATACTAAATATAGCTAAATGGAACAATAGAATAACCATTTTACCCCACATGACCTGACCATGTATGGGGGATTCCCCCCCCCAACTGATCAGTTCTTTCCATCAGCATTTTGGTTGACTGGGTGTAATGCTGCAGTTTTAAACTATTCCAACACCGGAGAGGAACATATCAGAAATGTAATTCATGTAATATTTTCAAACCATATTTTGAATACATTACCACAGTTGACCCTCCACCAACAAATTTATGTTGATTTTTTAAATTCCTCTTTGATTTTCTTTTCAAAGAATGCTGGGAGTCTACCCCCCCATCCAAATTATTTAAAAAAAAATAATTCTGATGCTTTGTTGTAGGATAAAGGCCTTACCGAAAGACTGGCTTCAAACACAAGGCCTACAAGACAATTATTCTTCTTAAAACAACAGGCTTGTTATCGAATAACAACAGGCTTGTTACCGAATTCTATACACTTGTCAGGGATGCTCTAGGCTGATCCTGCATTGAGCAGGGGGTTGGGCTAGATGGCCTGTATGGCCCCTTGCAAGACTCTGAAGTGATTCTATGATTCTATGTATAATATTTTTCCTATAATACATCAATGCAAATAATGCAAACCGGATGGCCATGTTGTCCCAGTCACTTAAAAATATATTACTGTAGTGTACTCCTGATTCCTGTACTATCTGCGCACTCGAAAATAAGACTACTGTCCAACAAAAGAAGGCGTACCCTGAAATTTGAGATTAACCTGGTAACAGGAAACATGTTCAAAATACCCCAACTTTGTTGTCACGGATATTGAACTACAGGTGTAGTGCCATGTTTCCATACACCTTCTGTAACACTGCACTATGCATGGCAGCAAATCTGACCCACTGCCTAATAACCTTCAGGAGCAGGAGTTTGCAGGTTTTCTTCCATCTGTCCGTTTGCCGGAAGTAAACATAGCATGAAATAAAAATAATACCAGTTAGTTAGGGCCCCAGGTGCCAAATCCACTTGGACAACAGAACCCCAGTCCTAACAGCTCATTCTGAAGGAAATTTACTTTTGTTCAGAAGACCTTTCTGTGCAGGAGCTTGTAAAACCATGTCACATCCAGTCCGCAGACGGTGGTACTGCAATCAGTGATCATGGGAGCTTCCCTTTTACAGAAAGAAATGGAGCACAGTCCACTATTACAGCATAGGCATTCCTCAGTGGAAGTGCTCAGCCCTTCACACGGCACTCCCCCACCCACCCCGACTTTTTAAGCGTCCACTGAGGAGTAACTGTGCCTGCAGGACACACCATTTGCAAAATGAATGTTATCCCCCCACCTGGCTCTTATATTTAATGCAACACCCTCTGAAGCCCTCCAGGATGTTGGGCGCCAATCCCATTCACTCATGTCGAAACATTTCTCTGGCAATGCTCAAAGCCAGCGCTTCAGGAAGAACCTTGGAGGTTTCACGCTGACAAAATCCTTTGCTCTAAAAATGCAATTTCTAGCTCATGTACGGAGCGTTTCTTTTCCTGGTGCAAAGGGGAAACCTTCAAGGGGTAAAGCAAAATCTGAATTTAAGCCTTACAGGAAATGGCTCGAGCGTCATATTATTCAGTTTGTTAAAATACAGGCAAGGAGAACAGAACAGAAATGTCCAAATAAGGGAAACTCCTCTGAATCTTAACCCTCATTGTTTGTGGCTTTGCCCTCCTTGCTCAAGGGGAAAGCTTGGGAAGAGTAAAACATCCCTTTCCTTCCCTCTCCTGTCTGCCTTTGATGTTCTTTCACAATGCAGCAACTGTCAAATCCCATCCAGGAACCTACAGCATGATACTAATGGGGTGCGTGGTGTTTATCTCAGTAGTTTGCCCCCAACTGCATCTTGCCTTTCAAGAGGGTCAAAGATGCGTAGCTCATTACGCCACGAGCCGCTCTTCAAAGGAACTGCTTCTGTTCAGCTTAGGGGGAGAAAAAAATCTTTCAAGGCCTTTTCCCTGCTGATTACCGTCAGGCTGAAGTACACACAGAGATCCACACATGCTAAATCTGTGTGAGAGCCCACGGAAACATGGGAATACGAAACTTTGATTCAGAAAACTCCAAACTGCCATTGCCATCTGTCACAGATTCGTTCCTGCAGCCTCAGGAGATTAAATGACACCTTTGCCAACTTTAAGCATAGTGTGTGTGGGGGGGGGGGTGAAGAAGACCTCCCACTCCGTGACACACCATCAAGTTAGGCGGGAGTTAGTGAAAACTCACCCCTCCACAAAGGGTTCTTACTGAATTTGGCTCTCTGGCCAACAAGAACTGTTAGAGGATGTCCCGGTTCAAAGGTCACGCTTTCCAGACTTTGCATAAGCCACGGCTGGCTGGACTGGAGTTTCCTCGTCTACTGCAAAGTGATGAATCTTGACAGAGCTTCGCTTCACACTGGCGGTGCAAAGCGCTGGCCAAGCCGCAGCCGACTTCGGTGGCCCCCTCATGCGGTTTTCAAGGCAAGAGACTTTCAGAGGTGGTCTGCCATTGCTGGGCTCTGCGTGGCAAACACAGACTTCCTCGGTGGTCTCCCATCCAAGTACTAACCAGGGCTGACCCTGCTTAGCTTAGAAGATCACGCTAGCCTGGGCCATCCACGTCAAGGTGAAAGGATGGCCAGTTTGGAATAATTGACAAGATACAGGAGGGGTATTCGATGTTTTTTTAAAGAAAGTGTTTAGGGAGTGGGTCAGATTGGCCTGGGGAAGCAGCTACAAACACATAAGACACGGGAGAGACGTTCACAGGCTTAACAGCCTCCATGTTTTCTCGGGCTGTGTTGTGTATTGAGCCAAAGTCATCCCTGAACTAGTACCTAGATCTGGTTGAGCTTGTTTCCCCCGAACAGTAGCTTACTAGGATCCTGGAGTAGACCAACAGAGAGAGAAACAGTGTTATGTAAATAGTGGGGTGTGTTTGGGGTGTGGTGATTGCATGCTTAAAAACAGGGCAGCTGCCCTGGAGTTTGTCCTTGTAGTATTCCTGAAATCACTCAATAAAGTAGAGCTGTTCACTGCGATGCGTCCAGAACCCAGTATTTAACAGGCTGGGTTATTTTTTAAGGTAGAGGACGGATGGTAGGAATCCCTAGAGAGGAAGTCCCCCTGAGGTTACGGGACCGGCTGGTGCCAAGCTACAAGGCAATGTTCAGACCTTCAAGTCCCATTTCATCAGCCACACTTACAGGACGCTTTTTCTGTTCCTGCCACAGATCCCAGGGACGGCATCTATCCAAGGAGGGAGCGGAAGCGAGAGAACATCTGGCCTTGTGTCATGAGAGCCCGGGGCTTTGTTGGCATCACACGGGGTTAGACAGATGCCCATTATCTCTGCCACAGCTGAGAAGAGATTTCTGACACCCCCGGGGGACAGCAGGAAGAGGTTATTCCCCACGAGGACTCTACAGTTGTAGAAGACGGGAGGCATCGTAACATGGAGACACAGCGTTCCCTCCACGAGTGACTGAGGGCCAGCTCTCCAGGAAGGATTCCCCAAGCACTTTAACCACAGTCCCATCAAAGCCACATTCTTTCACACCCGTAAGTCCCCCAGTGTTCACGTCATGAGCCCTGGAGATCTTGGGCCCTCCCGGCCTGTCCTGCGTGACCCTGTGGTTTGCGAGCCAAACAGAGCCATCCTCACAGCCAGAACACCACATCGTGCGCTCAGCTATGCCAGAGTCCCTGCTGAGTGGCGGGAAGAGTACAGAGCAGGTGGGTGTGAACAGAAGGGTAGAAAGCCACCGCTGCAACTGGGAAAAGGGAGAGAGAGCAAGCCACCTCTCTCTCCACTCAATTTGACTCTGTGCCCTAAGGGAACGCCCTCGCAATATCAAGACACAGGCTGGCAGGTCTGCATCCTCACTACTGGTCCATGCCAGCAAATCAGAACTCGGAGCCAAGTGGAAAGTGCCATGGCCACCCTACCGGGCTCACTTCCTGGGTGCCCTGGGGCCTCTGGGTCACATCCAGTGTCCCCTCTAAGCTGAGTTAGCGTGAGCTAGCTCACCGTTTTGTAGCCTCTGGCTCACCCATTTTTGTCTCAGCTCAGGAAGGATGGCTCCAGAGCAAACTAATTGATGCAGTAGCCAAATCACTTGCTTACAACTTAAATGCCAGTAGCTCACAAGACTCCACAGCTTAGAGGGCGCACTGGTCACCTCTGAGGTGTGCTTCTGAGATGTGATCAGGGATGTAGACCACTTCCATCTGAACCGCAACTGCACTTCACAGGGACAGCCAACCGCCGCTTGCTGGATATGTTTCAGAGTAGTGCGATTAAACTGTTGCCAGTCCCCCCCTCAGGACCATCACACCATGGTGCATCTGTGCAGCTTCTTTTTTTTCTTTCTTTTTTTTTGCTGTTTCTGCACATCGGCCTGGGTTCCAGGCAGCTATCTGCAGCCACAGGGAAAGGTGCTGGAGAGCAGCACTAAGAAGAGGTGGGTGCAGGAGGTGGGCGCGCAGTGGTGCAGCCCGAGCCTGAAGCCAGCAGCCCACAGGCTGCCTGTTGAGAGACAGAGCCCAATTCGAAGGCCAGCCCTACGCAAGAGCCAGTGGGGCCTTCCGGACCTCCTTCCTAGAACCTCAGCTCAGCCCCAGCTATTTGACAGCCTCTTCCTCAGCCTCTCCGGGAGCTTTAATATAGCCAATACGTTCTGAGCGGTAGAAAGGGCAGTCCTAAAAACATTTTCCTGGGAGTAAGCCCTTTTGAGTAGAACTCCGAGCAGACTTGCTGAGCATTTGCACTGAAAATTAACAACCCCACACTTTCTTCAGATTAGGTTTTTTAATTGTCATTTTAGACTATTTAGGATCATAACTGACCACCCCGCCCAAAGTTCCTGTGCCGTTTTATATTCCCTGTACATTCTTATAGTACACTTTATATATTTTACTTTGAATAGTTATATGCCCCCCCCCCTTCTCCCGAGCGACTCAAGACCCAAGGGGGGAACAGCGATCTAAGACGAAAGAAAAGTGTGTACAATCACAGCGGTAAAAACAATTAAATATTAAGACGGTAAGTATAAAATGCATTTCAAAACGCATCTTATGCCCAGCAGCCCCTGTGAGAAAGGTGGACTATGAATGAAAATCATCACCGTCATCAAGATATTCCCCCTTTACCCCAACACCGATTGCTAAAAAATGTTCTCTGGACTAATTTTGTTTTCAGAACTATTGGGGAGGTAAAAGCCCCCAACCTCCTGAAGGAGGCTTTTTTGCAAGCATGAAGCAGCCACTGAAAAAGCCTGGGCCCTTAAAAAATGTGCCTACATCAAAGAGATCTGTAACAACAGACCTTGGTAGGAAAAAAAAGTTGCCACACAGGAACCTGCAGGCAGACTTTCCCAGGTCATGAAGGGTTTTAAAAGTAAGTACCCTGCTGGCTGGCACCCGATAATGCATGGGTCGCCACATTTTTTACCATTTCAAGTTTCCAGATAGTCTTCAAGTGCAGCCCCATGTAGAGCACCTACAGTACTCTGGCCTTGAGCTTACTGAAGCATGGACCAGGATGGCCAGATTGGGAGTCTGTAAACAGGGAACTGGCTTCCTAACTAAAGCCAGTGGAAAAGCATTTTTATTGTCATGGACACCTGACTCTGGTTTTCCCTGGGGTTTTTTTTTGGGGGGGGGGGGGGGAAGAGCATTGCAAGACAAGACTTCCTGGTTTCTCACACGCCAAACAAATTGCCACAAACCAGCTTGTGAAAGAAATGGGAAGTGGGAAGAGACAGCAGCACCAATAGGAAAGGAGAAATGACACTGGGGTTTGGAGTAATCAAGAGTGCAGTAGCACCCATTCATTCCATGGATATGCACATCTCGGTCTGGCAACAAGTAAGCGGCTTTCGGAAAAGATACTGCTGGAATGGAAGTGCCCCAGTCTTAAATACACTGTACTGAAGATGGTAGCATGGCCAGCAACAGGGCCGTATCACGTAGTTAGAGCTGTGAACAGTGTGCATCATGTCTGTTAGGACAAAAGTGCACTTTTAATGATTCTGCTGCCATATGTGCTTTAAAAGAAAATATTCTTCCTTGCAAATGCATGTGCACCAGCCATGCAAGTTTAGGAATCAACTGTGCCCCTTTAATCCCCAAAGACCCCCAACTGGGGCCGGTGGTTGTCGTTTAGCCGCAACCCTCCCAAGTGTTTAGGATGGAATCGGATGCTGCCTTTGAAAGTTAACAGGCTGCTTCTGCTCAGCCTCCCCTGAGATCTGTCACATTCTCTTCTTCTAAAGGAAGATTTCCTCCTCCTCCTCAAAGGACGTCACTTTGCCTACAGACACGGGTCAGCAGGCAGAGAGCCGGCGGCTGCTCGCCAAGAGAGAAACACCTCCTAAGCAATTACTTCTGAAGTGAGCTCACTGGAGGGGCTCTACCTCTCCGTGGGATTCCCTGCTCCCACAGGCTGAGTTTTGATTCCGCTCTCTCTTGCACGAGGTATCCCCACAGCGGGATCCACAGATGTTCCCATCCCACATCCCAGAGCGAGGGGTTTCTGTCTTCTTGTCTCTCTGTGTGTGTTCCAGCTAGATTTTAGATTGAAATTCTGAGGACACCCTTTCGGAAATCAGAATGTGTGCGGTAACTTGGATGCCTAGTTTGGACTGAGAATAGCAACGACTTGGACATTGAGAGAACCGGAACACAAAAGCTGTGACTAAGTGGCAGAGCATCTGCTCAGCGTGCAGAAGGTGCCAGGTTCAATCCCTGGCGTCTCCAGTTAAAAGGACCAGGCAGGAGGTGATGGGAAAGACCTTTCTCTGCCTGAGACCCTGGAGAGCCACTGCCGGTATGAGTAGACAAGACTGACCTAAATGCACCAAGGATCTGACTCAGTATAAGGCAACTCCTTACATGTTCATATACGTATGTATGTAACTGTATGGTGTAGGAACAGGGGCAATGCTCAGAATCTTGGGGGAGGAGAGGGCTACTAGGTTCCCTATCCCCATGTGTGCACATTATGCATGAGGGGGAAACTGGTCATGTGGCAGGGGGAGGAAGAAGAAGAAGAGATTGGATTTATACCCCGCCCTTCACTACCCAAGGGAGTCTCAGAGCGGCTTCCAAACTCCTTTCCCTTCCCCCCTCCACAACAGACACCCTGTGAGTTAGGTGGGGCTGAGAGAGCTCTGACAGAAACTGCTCTTTTTCAAGGACAGCTCTTATCAGAACTACGGCTTGCCCAAGTTCATCCAGCAGGTGCAAATGGAGGAGTGGGGAATCAAACCCGGTTCTCCCAGATTAGAGTCTGCGCACTTAACCACTACACCAAACTGGCTCTCTTTTCCATTAACAGCACCAACACATACTGAGTTAATCTAAGAGTTTGCTTTGTTTCTGTATGTCAAAGCAGATTTTGCATATTAATTCTGAGCCTCTCCCAAATTAGTAGAACCAAATCTGATATATTCCAATAACGCCACTCTGCCTTCACATTTTTACCTCCAAAAAAAGAATGCCTTCAGACTGGGGAAGGGCCGATTGTAGCAGCCTTTTCAACTAATCCAGCACTCTGAAACCAGCACTGGTCAACAGTTTTTCCCTTATGCATCTATTCAAAGGCACTGAATCTACAGTCTGTCTTTTACTGGTAGCATGTTTATGCTGCACAGGCTGGCACGCGCACACTCCTACCACTTTCACAACAATCCTGTGAGGTAGGTCTTGCGGAGAGGGACTGACTGACTGCCATAAGGTCCCCGAGCACTTCCTGGCTGCGTGGACATTTGATGAGCTCCCTCATCTCTCCTCTACGCCAATGCTTCTCAACCTTTCGAATCTTACATCCCGCCAAACACACTATTCAAAGGACTTTGACATAAGAGGTAGAAATTATTTTTTAAAAAACCACTTTCCCAAGAAGGACATTCATATCTTCACTGGCCTCCTGTTATTACTACAGGCAAGTCAAAAGATCACAGACGGATATTCCGCAGCAAACAAGAGTTGGGAAGAAGATACAGCACAGCGTCCTTGCAGATGAACACAGGGACGGAGGCTCAGCAAATTCTTAGTAATTCCTATGAAAACCCTGCGTCCCACCTAGACTAGTTCTGCACCCCTCCAGCGGTGTGCCCCCCACCGTCTGAGGACCGCTCCCTCTCCACCACTCTAGCTTTCACAGAGTGTGTTGCCAGTCGAAGGTACAATGGCGTGTCATGGTGGGAGTTCTCTGATTGGATCCTGGCCCCCTTCTTTAAAGCCATGGTAGTGGTCAAGGTGCAACTCCGACCAGGACCAAGGGGACTGGGAGTATGAGGATTTCAACCCTTTCCATGCAACGTTTTCCCAGTTTAGCGAGTTCCACATACAAACTCCCATGCATGGCAATTGATACTGGTACAAAATTTTAGGACAGAAAGCCTCTGGGCAATGCCACAGCCCTGATCCAACTTGCCACCTCCTCTGAATACTATATTTGTGTTTGACAGAAGCATGGGAGATGAGGCCGTGCATCTCCTGTTGCGCCTGGCCTGAGTTTGGATGCCCTGTGTTTTTTTCCCTGCAAGGAAGAACACCAATAGAGCTCCCTTGGATTATCGTGGCCCTGCAGGAAAACAAATCTGCAAGTGCAAAGGTCCGCATTCAATATTTAAAACTATTTCAGGAGTTGCGCTGGAGTCAGAGCAGTTGCTTGATGAGTCACTGCTGACATCTAGTGGCGACTGTGTTGATTGGCATGAGCTGGTGAGAATACCCTCAAGACTGTATCGCCACCTAAACAGTACTGCTAACTTGACACCTCTGCTCTCGCACTTTATTAGGCCATGTTCCAGCATTTTAGGATTTTTAAATGAAATCTTATTTTATGGTTATGCTGTTGTGACTGGTTTTAAATGTATTTATATGAATTTTATGTAAACTGCCCTGAGTCTGCCTTGGCAGGGAGGGGGGGGTATAAATTGAATAAATAAATATAGCAAGGAGAATAAGAACATAAGAGAAGCCAATGTTGGATCAGGCCAATAGCCCATATAGTCCAACACTTTGTGTCACACAGTGGCCAAAAATATCAGGGGCCATCAGGAGGTCCAGCAGTGGGGACAGGACACTAGAAGGCCTCCCACTGTTGCCCCCCCCTCAAGCACCAAGAATACAGAGCACCCCTTGGCCCAGCCTGAGAGTTCCTACCTATACCTTGTGGCTAAGAGCCACCGATGGACCTCTGCTCCATATGCTTATCTAGTTCCCTCTTGAAGCCATCCATGCTTGTAGCTGCTGCCACCTCCTGTGGCAGTGAATTCCATGTGTTGATCACTCTTTGGGTGAAGAAGGACTTCCTTTTATCTATTCTAACCCGACCGCTCAGCAATTTCATGGAGTGCCCACGAGTCCTTGTATTGTGAGAACGGACTTCTTTCTCCACCTGCTCTATCCCAGGCATAATCTTGTCAACCTCGATTATGTCACCCCTCAGCCGTCGTTTCTCCAAGCTAAAGAGCCCCAAGCGCTTTAACCTTTCTCCATAGGGGAAGTGTTCCAACCCTTTGATCATTCTAGTTGCCCTTTTCTGCACTTTTCCCAATGCTACAATATCCTTTCTGAGGTGTGGTGACCAGAATCAGATAGACCAGAGGTCCTCACCCTTTTTTAGCCAGAGGGCACCTTTAGAATTAAAAGGAGAAAAGATTGGATTTATACCCCACCCTCCACTACTGGGAGTCTCAGAGCGGCTCACAATCTCCTTTCCCTTCCCCTCCCCACAACAGACACCCTGTGAGCAATGCTCCCTCTAAGCTGTGGAGTCCTGTGAGCAAAAATCCTACTTTGTGAGCTGCTGGCATTAAAGCTGTGAGTGAGTGATTTGGCTACTGCATAAATTAGTCTGCTCTGGAGCCGTCCTTTCTGAGCTAAGGCAAAAATTTGTGAGCCGGAGGCTAAAAAACGGTGAGCTAGCTCACACTAACTCAGCTTAGAGGGAACACTGCCTGTGAGGTAGGCGGGGCTGAGAGAGCTGTGACTGAGACCCAAGGTCACCCAGCTGGCTGCATGCAGTTCTCCCAGATTAGAGTCCGCCGCTCTTAACCACGACACCAAACCACCTGAAACCACAAAATGACTGGCACAGGAGGTGGAGTCGCATACACACAGAGAGCCCAAGGGCAGGGATGAAGAGGCATAAGTAAAATCCACTGGGAAAGGGGAGAGAGAGAGCAAAACGAACACCATGGTGACAAGCTGCCACTGAAACATCTGTACAGCCAATCAGATCTTCAGTGGCCAATCGGAAGCTCTGCCGGGTAAGAGGCCCCACCCCCATTTTCTAAAAACAGTTGTTGGGCACCAAATAAAGGCGTCCGTGAGCGCCATGGTTCCCATGGGCATCACGTTGGGGACTCCTGGGATAGACGCACCCTCAGGTCCACAAAATTATGTTTCAGGGATCCATTGAGATTAGTCAGCCACAATAATCACCTGGGTGCCTCTCAAGTTCAAGCAGATATCGGCAGTCTCGATGGGAGCAAGGGCAGACCTAAACAGCTTCATGCCCTGCCTATTTCTGTTTCTGCTACAAGATGCTCAAGATGTCTGTTTTATAGCCAGGGCTATTTTTGGGCAGGAACGCACAGGAACGGAGTTCCGGCTGGCTCCCGAGTTGGCCACACCCAGCAGAAACTCATTAGCATAATAGGCCACACCCAACAGCAGAAACTCGTTAGGATTGGCTACATTAGGGGTGTGTGGCCGAACATGCAAAGGAGTCCCTGCTACCAAAAAAAACAACAAAACCTTGGTTTTGACAACAAACAAGGTAAACAGAATAAAAAGCAAAAGGTGGGTGTGGCTGGATGACCACACTTCTGGTAACATGGGGGTGTGGCCTAATATGCTAATGAGCTGTGCTGTCAGGGTGTGGCCTAATATGCTAATGAGTTCCTGCTGGGCTTTGTCTACAAAAAAAGCCCTGTTTATAGCAAAGTCTTTTAACGGTGCTAGAAAGACACTGGGGGGTCCCGTAGGGTACGAAAAGCAAAACTTCAAACCAGTTTTTTTTTAAAAAAAATTGTAATGCAGCAGCCCGGCCCCTCAAGCCCAGCACAAAAGTCCACCTGCCACGCTCCGTCTCAGTGCCCGGCTCCGAAACGGGACAAGAGGAAAGGCCCTTGTGAACGGTGCAGGATATGCAGATGCTGCATCACAGCACCTAAGACAGGCAAAGGGGGCGAGGACATCAGCTGCCCGGTTGAGAAGCATTAACTCCACAAGTGCCCCAACACCTTCCTTCCCTGAACTGAAAACACCAACAATTCACAGGAAGAGGATTGTTGGAGGAAGACGGGGAGAAAATCCACCTGTTCCCAAATGGAGAAGACTCTTTGAGAGCATTCCCATCATTCCTTCTTGAAATTCCCCATTTATCGCCTTACTGCAAAAAGGAAAGTAGTAGATCACTGCCAACAAGCTGACAAGGAGATTGGGGCCTTATAAGATGAAGTAAAAAAGTAAAGGTTCCCTTGCTCGAAAGCCAGTCGAGTCCGACTCTAGGGTTGCGGTGCTCATCTCCGTTTCAAAGCCGAAGAGCCAGCGCTGTCTGAAGATGTTTTCCGTGGTCACGTGGCTGGCATGACTAAACACCAAGGCGCACAGAACGCTGTGACCTTCCCACCGGAGTGGTACCTATTTATCTACTTGCAATTTCTTGCTTTCAAACTGCTAGGTTGGCAGGAGCTGGAACTAGAGACGGGAGCTCACTCCGTCATGCAGCACCCGGGTCTCAAACTGCTGAACTACCAACCTTCAGCGTCTTAACCACTTGAGCCACCACAGCTCCATATGATGAAGTACATCTTCACAAGAGAGGAAGCTAACCTACTTCACAGTTCTCGAAAAGAGCTCTCTCAGCCCCACCTACCTCACAGGGTGTCTGTTGTGGGGAAGGGGAGGGAAAGGAGTTTGGAAGCCGCTCTGAGACTCCCTTGGGTAGTGAAGGGTGGGGTATAAATCCAATCTCCTCTTCTTCTTCAACATGTCCTTTTTTTGCTACATTATGGCATTAAATGCCACACGATGTGGGGATGGGACGCTGGTTCAGAAGGCCTCCGAAAACATTTGTGAAAGAGGAGCAGCCCATCGACGGCCATTCATCACGAGACCTTAACGGCAGCCGTCCTCCATATGAACCCGCTCACTCCAGTCCAGTGTGAAGTCGTGGTTAAGGGTGTCAAAGTGGCTTCTGGGAGGCCTGGCTTCGATTCCCCACATGTGCCATGGAAGCTCGCTGGGTGACCCAGAGCCAGTTTGGTGTCGTGGTTAGGTGCGCGGACTCTAATCTGGGAGAACAGGGTGTGATTCCCCACTCCTCCACTCGCAGCTGCTGGATGACCTTGGGCAAGCCACAGTTCTCTCAGAGCTGTCCTTGAAAGAGCAGTTTCTCTCAGAGCTCTCTCAGCCCCGCCTGT
>NW_015173155.1:71178-72890 GCF_001447785.1 Gekko japonicus
GGGGCGGAAACATCCCTACATATAGCAGGATGAGGCAAATGGCTAAGGAAATGAAATTTGAGCGCGGGTGGGAATTATCCCGGCGGGAGGATACATGATAAGCGGGAGAGTCTCAGTGCCTCAGGAGAGCCGAAAGATTCACACCAGGGGTGGAACGCAAGCCCTCCCTCCTTCACAAGGCCAGACAGATAACGCCGTCTGGCAGTACTGGCTCTCAGATCTCCGTAGCATTGTTTACGGCAAGCGGCAGAGCAGCGAGCAAGCCAGGATCAGAGAAGGGAACAAGCAAAACATGGCAGCTAGCTGACACCGCCCACCTCACAGGGTGTCTGTTGTGGGGAGGGGGAGGGAAAGGAGTTGGTGAGCCGCTCTGAGACTCCGAGGGAAGGGGTATAAATCCAATCTCTTCTTCAGTCACACGCTCGCAGGCTAACCTACTGCGCAGGGTTGTTGTGAGGATAAAACAGAGGAGGGGAGGACGACGGCTCCTCTGGATCCTCACTGGAGAGAAGGGCGGGGTACCAACGAATTAAATCAATAAATCTCCAGAGGCCCTGCTTCTGTTGCCCCCACCACCGGAGGCTAGAGACGGGGCCCTGTCAGTGGTGGCACGAAAACTGTGGGTCTCCCTCCCCGGGGAGGTTTGTCGGCCTATCTCCAGAGGCCCTGCTTCTGTTGCCCTCACCACCGGAGGCTAGAGACGGGGCCCTCTCAGTGGTGGCACGAAAACTGTGGGTCTCCCTCCCCAGGGAGGTTTGTCGGCCTCCCTCTATCGGTGCCCTCTGCCAGCCGGTGAAGATCTCTTTTTAGCTGTTACAGATTTCCCGGGCTGTCTGGCCGTGGTCTTGGCACTGTAGGACCTGACGTCTCACCAGTAGCTGTGACTGGCATCCTCAGAGTTTTCACACAAAGATGGATCTTTCTGTCTTATTACTCTGAGGATGCCAGTCACAGCTACTGGCGAGACGTCAGGTCCTACAGTGCCAAGACCACGGCCATACAGCCTGGAAAATCTGCAACAGCTAATGAACTCCGGCTGTGAAAGCCTTCAGCAACACATTTTGTTTTGTTTGGCATGCTCCCAATAGTAGAAGAAGAAGAAGAAGAGATTGGATTTATACCCCACCCTTCACTACCCAAAGGTGTCTCAGAGCGGTTTACAAACTCCTTTCCTTTCCCCTCCCCACAACAGACACCGGCTGTGAGGTCGGTGGGGCTGAGAGAGCTCTGACAGAAACGGCTCTTTTCCAAGGACAGCTCATATCAGAACTGTGGCTTGCCCAAGGTCATCCAGCAGGTCCAAGTGGAGGAGTGGGGAATCAAACCCGGTTCCTCCCAGAGTAGAGTCCGCGCACTTAACCACTACACCAAACTGTCTCTAAGAGATCAGTTCACCTGAAGAAAATGGTTGCTTTGGAAGGTGGATTCTGTGGCCTTATACTCCACTGAAATCCCTCCCCTCCCCAAAACCCACCCTCCTCGGGCTCCACCCCCAAAATCTCCAGGTATTTCCCACCCCAGAGCTCGCAACCCAAGCCAAACCTATCTCACAAGATTGCTGCAAAAAATAAAATGGGGAAGGGATGAACAAGAATATTGCTCTGAGATTCCTTGGAGGATAAGTACATTATTATTATTATTATTAGTAGTAGTAGTAGTAGTAGTAGTAGTAGTAGTAGTAGTAGTAGTAGTAGTAGTAGTAGTAGTAGTAG
>NW_015173155.1:73610-73802 GCF_001447785.1 Gekko japonicus
CGGGGGAGAGGCATGGCTCTTTGCCCCGGGGCAAAATAATGCGCAGTTGAACGATCAGACATCCCGTGGAGGTCCCGTGGAGGTCCCGTGGGTAGAGGGGAGGTGCCGATCACAGGACAATCCTGCGGCGCGGCAAAGAAGCGGCATGGTGCGGCAAACGGGTTTGTTTTTTTCTGTACACCAAAGTATGTG
>NW_015173155.1:73832-98364 GCF_001447785.1 Gekko japonicus
CCCCAAGTCTCTGTGGATGCGCACACGCACCCAACGGAGCATGCGCATTTGTCGTGTACAGAAAAAAAGACAACCAGTTTGCCGCGCCGCGCACTTCTTCGTTGCATGCCGGCTTGTCCTGTGATCAGCACCTCTCCCTTCCCACGGAACCTCCACAGGACCTCCACGGGAGGTCTGATCGAGTAACCGCGCGGTAGTTTGCCCCGGTGCAAACAGCCACACTTCCCCCCCGCAGTTTCCTGCCCGTGTGACCGGGGCCAAAGAGTGTTTTAAAGGTAAAACCGTGTCCCCTATTGTTGGGTTATTCTTTTTAATTTTAAAGTAAATCAGCAGAGTATTAAAGAGTCAGAGTCCATGGTGTGTTTAAAATATAAAACTTTACTACAACCTAGCCTGGGGAAAAGGTACACGGGATGTAAAATAACAAAGAGCTAATATGCCTACATCCTTACAGCTAGACAGAACATGGCAGAAGAGAGAAAAGACAAGCTTCTTCTTCTTGCTCTGGACAAAGAGCCATAAAATGCTAATACTTGGCACTTTGGTCAAGAGCTACTATTAGGGGTATGCATGACCACCTCACTCCCTGACATTTTAGGGTTGCCTCCATTTCCTTTGGCAGCCATTTTGTGCTTGGCGTCTTCTCCTGATGTGCTTGCCACCCTTTGTCAGAATCTGAAAGGTGCCCACAGGCTCAAAAAGGGTGTTTTAACTTGTAACACCCAACACCTATAAGCAAGGATGCCACAGCATCCTATTAAACAAAGCTTCTACTGGAAATACAGAAGAGCTACTATTAGGGGTATGCATGACCTCACTCCCTGACATTTCATAGTTGCCTCCATTTCCTTTGGCAGCCATTTTGTGCTTGGCGTCTTCTCCTGACGTGCTCGACACCCTTTGTCAGACGTGCCCACAGGCTCAAAAAGGTTTGGGACCCCTGCCGTAAGGGGGTGTTACAGGCCCAGTCGGCCACTGTCCCCTGCTGTTCTCTTTGGGATTACCTAAAACTCAGTGAGGTCGTCGTTGAAGTAGAGCAGGATGGCCGGGGTGAAGGCGTCGGCATCCATGCCAAGCTCATAGAACTCCTCGTCCTCATCCGGGATGCGGTTCTGCTGCAGGTTCCAGTTCATGTCCAGGTTGACGCCTTCGTATTTCCACGTGTAGCTGGCAGCGTGGGCATTGAAGGGAAGGTACCGTCGCAGGATCTCCCATATGGATTCTTCAGAGCACACCTGCAGACATAAGAACATAAGAGATGCCAGTGTTGGATCAGGCCAATGGCCCATCCAGTCCAACACTCTGCCACACAGTGGCCACAAATACCAGGTGCCATCAGGAGGTCCAGCAGTGGGGCCGGGACACTAGGAGCCCTCCCACTGTTCCCCCCCCCCCCCCCCCCCCCAGGCACCAAGAATACAGAGCATCCCTTGCCCCAGACCAAGAATTCCTATTTAAATCTTGTGGCTAATAGCCACTGATGGACCTCTGATCCATATGTTTATCCAATTCCCTCTCGAAGCCGTCCATGCTTGTAGCCGCCACCACTTCCTGTGACAGTGAATTCCATGTGTTAATCACTCTTTGGGTGAAGAAGCACTTCCTTCTATCTGTTCTAACCCGACTGCTCAGCAATTTCATGGAGTGCCCACGAGTTCTTGTATTGTGAGAAAGGGAGAAAAGGACTTCTTTCTCGACCTGCTCTATCCCGTGCATAATACAAACGGAACTGCAGAAAGGCTGAAAGCGTCTCAGTACTAAGTCAAGCTCTTCAGCTCCCACTTAGTGGGAGCAGGCAGCCATGTCTGATTGCCTAGCCTTTGCCTAAGAGATGCCCTCCACAGAAAATCAGAGGGGGCAATAAGGAACATCACTAGCTCCCAAAGCAACTGTGCATAACCAGGAAACCAAGGGTGATTACTATTTAAAAATTTCTTTTTAGGATGGCCTGAGTTTTTCAAACCTTTCTTTTCACTGTGTGATTTTCTTCAGGATGTAGCGATAGCCACAAAAATTTGAGTCCAGTGGCACCTTTAAGACCAGCAATGTTTAATTCTGGGTATAAGATTTTGTGTGCAGGCACACTTCTTCAGAGACCACACCTCTTCAAGATGCACATGAAACCTTCTGCCCGGAATTAAACGTTGTTGGTCTTCAAGGAGCCACTGGACTCTCCAACTTTGTTCTATTGCTTCAGACCGACACAGCGACCCACCTGAACTACTTAATTGATAACGAACTACTTCTTGGAAATAATGCTTTGTGTTGAGATACCTCCACATTATTTTCTTTCAGACAAGTTAGAAAGATAAAACTTGACATTCATTCCAAAAGGGCTCCCCTCACCCCACAAATTCCATTTCAACTCAGGTTCTACCTAAATTCTTCATGGGCATAAGGAGGAGGCAACTTTCACTGGTTCCCTCAAACCAAGGTGTGGGAATGAAAGACTCCCGTGAGGCAAGCCCAGGAGTTCTCAAGTTCTCACCGGGAGATTGGCAAATGCACAAGGTCTTCTGAGTCTGCATGAGTCTGCTGAATTACTGAGAGCACAAACTTTGCAACATTTGGGCAAGATAATATGAGCTATGAGAAAGAACATTCTGTGAAACCAGAGGTCATTTCGAGGGGGATCGCGGGGGATCGCAGTTCCCCCGGGTGAGGTACGGGGGGGCACATGACGAAGCCCCGCCCCCTGCTTTTGGCCGCCCCGCTTCCGGCCCTCATTCAGCCAGGAGGAGGCAGGAGAAGAGGGAGGGTAAGTTGCTTCCTCCCTGCCTCTCCCCGCCCCTGCCTGCCTGGGGCCAGGGAGGGCCTTCGCGGGGCTTCCTCGGCGGCCGGGACCGCTGGGGGCGGGGTGTGTAGCCTTATGACACACTTCCGGTGATGTCAGGGGGTGTGGCCTTATGACACACTTCCGGTGATGTCAGGGGGTGTGGCATATGCTAATGAGTTATGCTAATGAGTTCCCCTAGCTCTTTTTCTACGAAATGACCCCTGCGTGAAACACACAGTGATTTCTAGCTTAGAGTCTTTTTACTGTTTGTAACGTTTTCACTGGACAGGGAAAGGGGGGAGAAATGTGTGTGAGCCTGCTCTGAATAAAGCACTGCTGACAGTCCCTGGGAGAAAAGAGTTTTGGTACAGAGAGAGAGCTGACAGAGAGCCTGGTCAGTAAGCTTCAAGAAATCTGTTATGTTGTGTCGTTATTGAACCCTCAAAGTCTACACCAAGGTGAACCAGGGCCCATAACACTCTCTGCCAACCCTACCTCAGAGGGTTGTTGTGAGGATAAAATGGAAGACGGGAGAACTAATGAAAGCCACTTTGGTACAGGAGAGAAAGGTGGGGTGTAAAATAAATAAATAAGCAAGACTTTAGCAACTCGTGAGGAGATGCCTAGGCAGCAGGGACTAAGAAAGTACCTTTCAGACAGCAAGCAGGTGAGAAACTGGCGGAACCCAGAGGAGAAAACTGGGTTGTCAGATTCCTTCCTTACACTGCACTCTGTGGCACCAACATGGAACTTCTTCTATCAGAGAGCCAGTGTGGTGGCTAGAATGTCAGACTGCAATGTGGGACACCCATGTTCGAATCTCCACTTTGCCATGGAAGCTTGCTGGGTGACTTTGGGCCAGTCACACACTCTCAGCCTAACCTACTTCACAGGATGGTTGTTACGAGGATAAAAGGGAGAACAGGACAATGTAACTTTTGAATTGTTTCCCTATTCCAGCATTTGGGGTCTTTTGTTACAAACTGATTTCTCTTTCCAGTCAGCTTTAAGCTACTCTTCCCCACAGCTTCACTCGGCCAGACACACTCTCCCCAACTGCTCTCATCCACTCTCCTAACTGCCGTTTTTCAACTGTCTCTCTCGCTAACATTCTGCCAGCTCCTATTGGCTGCTCTTAGGGAGAGGTGGAGCCGAGCCTGTCCATCACACCTACCTCAAAGGGTGGTTGTGAGGACAGAATAGAGAACAGAACAGTGTAAGCCCCTTGGGTACCCACTGGGGAGAAAAGTGGGGAATAAATTAAGCAAGTGGATAAAAAAATATCACAAAGAGCATGCACGATATGCTAAAAAGGAGAGAAGTCCCAAGGCGTTGGGTTCTTTTTTTCACCTTGCTTCTGCGGTAGGAGTGAAATGGGACTCACCTCGAGCAGGTGCTCCTGGGAAGTCAGGGTGTTGATGATCCGGATGCGCCTGGTTTTGGCAGACAAGATGCCCACCTCGTACTTGGACTCCTTCCACCAGGGCCTGCCAAAGTCATTGGCCCAGTCCGAGCGAGGCAGAGGGGGTGGGATGTGTATAAAGCGACCCTGGGGGGTGTAGTACTTGAGGCAGCATGTTAGGGGATCGATGTGCGTCTGGATCTGGAAAGGACAAGGTGACAGATGGGGAGTCTCAGTTTCCATTCTCAGATAAGAGGGATTGCAACAACAGGGCTCACGGTGCACGACCAACTGCACACGGCCCAACGGTGTGATGCTGGATTAAAACGAAAAGCCTCATTCAGGGATTTGCAGGAAGAGAAACAAGCATGCCTCTTCATTCAGCACCTTGGTGTCTTTCCCTTTGCTGCATCAAAACTCGGGGAAGAAGCTGTCCAGGAATTTGTCATGGTGCCAAGCAGGAACCAAAGAACGATAAAAAGTCTGTGGTGGGACAGAACACCACTTCCTGACTTGAAGATCACCCAAAATGATGCGGGCAGGACAGGTCTCAAATAACAAGCAATATTCATCGAATATGGCATTAAAGAATACAACATTTACAAAAAAATAGTTAGAGAACCTAAGAACATAAGAGAAGCCAATGTTGGATCAGGTCACTGCTCTAACTCATGCATAATCTTATAAACCTCGATCAGGTCACCCCTCAGTCGTCGTTTCTCCAAGCGAAAGAGCCCCAAGTGCTTTAACCTTTCTTCATAGGGAAAGTGTTCCAACCCTTTTATCATTCCAGTTGCCCCTTTCTGCACTTTTCCCAATGCTACAATACCCTTTTGGAGTGTATCAGAGCAGTATTTGTCAAATCGTGAAGCTAGCAAACCTGGACTCACAGTTGTTGTTTATAGAATCTAGAGATGTGAAGGCTTGGAGAAATTGAGGATATTGGAAAGAGTAAAATGCTTTTTTTAAGGATGAGGTTTTACTTCCTCAAGATGCGCAGCGTGAAGATTTTCATGTCAAAGTACAGCATTAGAGAATGGTAATTCACAGTATTTTCAAGGCTATTTAACTGTTCATAATTATGAAGGCCATATTTATTTATTTAGTTGTTAATACTCTGCTCTTTTTGCTGAGACTCAAGGTGAATTACATAGTGAAAGTCAAAACACAGTCAATGGGATTGGACAGCCAATGAACAGTACAACAGGGTTTGGACTACAGAAATCTAAAACAAACACAAATCTCAAAAAGAGCTGAAACAAAGCACAGGCATTTAAATATGACCCTGAGCTCAGTCGTGCCTCCTCTGACTGGTGGCAGCTCTCCGGGGTCTCAGCCTTTCCCAACAACTGCCACTTGGACATAAGTCCATGGGGTTAAGCATTAATGCTCCATTACAGCCCTTAAACAACTGTGACTACAATCCTGTGCATACTTCCTTAGGCGTGTAAGCCCCACTGCATTCAGAGGGACTTATTTCCAAGTAAAGATGCCTAGGTGTGAACTACCTGTTGGCTGGCAGTGTGTTTTCCTCCAAGACTCTACTAAAATGTGGGGACTTACATCCTTGGTCTTGGGGTTGAACCAATGGCTGATGTCTTTCCCTGCTGCTTCTAGGATAGGCTTCAGCAAGAGATCACCTGGACAGGCAGAGAGAAAAACAAACCCAAGTCAACAAATTCCCGGGGGGGGGGGGGGGCACATTACGCAACAAAAAACTTGTGGTGCCTTAAAGAGATGTTGTGGTACAAAGATCCACGGACTGGCACCCCATTTCTTCCAATGCATCTTTACAGTGCCACAAGACTCTTTTTTTTAAAGGCTAAATTACCCACTGGTTGGGACTCAGGCCACTGAAGGCAAAAGGTCCTTCCTCCAAAGGGCCGTTTCATTTTGTGCATTAAGAACCCCCAACATCAATGTTGAGGAGGACGAAGGCAATACAGGATGGGGAGAGAGGGAAATCTGCTTCCTAAGGGGAATTCATAAAAGGCATTGAAACACGCACGCGCCCAAGAACACTGGTGGGGAGCATGATCTATGCTGGCAATGCAGAAACCATTTGGCTGGGAGGGGGAAATGTTAGCCCCCATTGCATTTTGAACAGTAGCGGGGGTCATTGGTGTTGTAAAATAGTCAAACCTGTTTAATACTCAGACTATCAATGGATCTTGCTCTATTGGAAAGAAGAGATTTCTTTGCTTTTAAAAACCTTTATTTCTAAGGGTAAAAGGTACACGGGATTACTACAAAAAAAGAGAACTCTAACAGCTACATTTTCTAAGCTGCCTATAGTCAACACTAGCACACAGATAATGGAGAATCTCTCCTTCTTGACCCCTAGAAAGGAAGTCACCTGAAACAAATGACCAATCTGTATCAAAGTAGAAAGCTACTTTTCCCGGGCTAATTCCCCATTGGCTCAGTGCCAGGTATCCCTTCCAGGTCGGTCTAAACAATAGCAATACTAGGCAAGTTAACCCTATAATGACTGAATTGTCAGACCTTGTAAACACATACATTTCCAACAACTGGCGGGTTTGGGGATGGGATGCAAGAGGGAAGAAGAATTTCCGTCTCCTACTGTGCAGTTAGCTGCCCCTCGTACTGGAAAAGGTCAGGTGCTGGGTGCTGCTGTGGACTGCCAACAACCTAAAAGAAACACCTGCCCCCTAAAGGAGTCTTAATCGGATGTTAGTTACCAGGTGATGTTGTTTTCCTCCCTGCCCTAAAAAAACTCCAGCTGCCCATTTACACATGCTAAGCCAGCGGGGCATAGTGGTTAAATTTTCAAGACAACTAATCCCTACTTCTGGCCTGGAAGCTTTCTGGGTGACCTTGGGCAAGTCACACACACACACACACGCAGTCTAGAGTTGCCAACCTCCAGGTGGCGGAACTCCAAAAAACAACATCCGTGACAATAAATAACGAAGAGTCAATAAAGATAAGTTGCAAATACATTTACTGTAGTAATCCTTTGGGGAAATTTTCCTCTGTTTATCGCCCACACGCTAACAAATACTGCGCAATGTAAACATTCATTTCACAGTACATGCATTGCGCAGTATTCGTTAGCGTGTGGGCGATAAACAGAAGAAAAATTTCCAAAGGACTATTATTACAGTAAATGTATTTGCAACTTATCTTTCTTGACTCTTCGTTATTTTTGTCACGGATGTTGTTTCTGGAGTCCCACTTCCTCCCGTGATCTCTCATTTTCGGCTTCAACCTCCAGGTGGGACCTGGAGCCCTCCCTCTATTACAACGGATCATCTCTGGGCAACAGAGATCAGTTCACCTGGAGACAAGGGCCGCTTTGGAAGCTGGATTCTATGGCCTTCTGCCCCAAACCCCGCCCTCCTCAGGCTCTACTCCCCCCCCCCAAAAAATAATAATCTCCAGGCATTTTCCCAATCCGCAGCTGGCAACCCTCTCTCAGTCTCGCCTACCTCACAGGGTTGTTGTGAGGGTAAAAGGGAGGACAACGGGAACCGTGCAAGCCGCTTTAGGCCCCCCGCTGGGGGAGAAAGGTGGAATATGATTAAAGCAAATCAATATTCCAGGGGGCAGGGCTTTGGGGGCTTCCAGGTTGTTAGCAACCCCCCAGGCCCTGGGGGAGGGACCCAAGGGGGGGAGGGCGCGCGGGGGGGCACTACCCTTGTGTTCCTTCGCCAGCGGGGTGAGGTCGTAGACCCGCCCCAAGTAGGACACCCAGAGGTCCCCGGGCCGGTTGTGCACCGACACCTCCTTCGGGCTGTAGTAGCGGGGCCGGAAGAGCTCCATCCGCGGGGGCGACGGCGGCTCAGGCCGCGTTCTCCGCTGCCATGGCAACCCCGCCGCCGCAACGCCTCACGGGAAACGGAGTCTGGGCAGGGCGGAAGAGCCGCCGCCGCGCAGAGGCTGCTGGGAGCTCCCCTGCTCCGGCCTCTGAGGGGCGCGCGCGAGGCCTTCTGGGGATTGTAGTCTCCGGTCGGCAGGCGGAGGAGGAGGAGGAGGAAGGGGGCGAAGATGGCGGCGCCGGCCGTTCCCGAGCAGCTGCCGCCGCCACCGCAGAGGGGGGAGGAGAACGGCTGCGAGAACAGCCCCAGCTCGGGGGTAAGGCGGAGAGAGAGGCTCAGCCCCCGCAGAGGGCGGGCGAGGACTCCGGGGGGAGGGCGGGGGAATTGGGGAGGGTCGTCAAAGCAAGTTTGGGGGTAGAGAAAGGGGGGAGGCGGCGGCGGCGGTCCCCTGCAGAGGTGCGTGCCTAGCGCCGGGGCAGCCCTTCCAGGGTCCCGAGCGCCCCCCTCGCCTCCTCTTCCCGACGCCCTGAACAACCACCCCGCAAGGTAGGCTCGTCCTGCTCTCCCCCTTTGGGGCATTGGGGGGTGGGGTGGGGGGCTGAGAGAGAGTGCAGAATGGAGGGGGGGGGACCAGTGTTCCCTCTAAGCTGAGTTTAGTGTGAGCTAGCTCACCGTTCTTTATCCTCCGGCTCACCCATTTTTTCGTCTTAGCTCGAGAAGGATGTGGCTCCAGAACAGTGTTCCCTCTAAGCTGAGTGAATGTAAGCTAGCTCACAGTTGTTTAGCCCCCCGGCTCACACATTTTGGTCTTCCCTCAGGAAGGATGGGGCTCCAGCGCGAACTGATCTGTGCAGCAGCCCAATCGCTCGCTCACAACTTTAATGCCAGTAGCTCACAAAGTAGAATATTTGCTCACAGGACTCCACAGCGTTGAGGGGGGACCCCCCCCCCTGCGTCGGGGCGAGGAGGACGGATGAGGAGGAGCCTGCGCTAGAATGACACAGCCAGCCTGCCACCCCAGGAATCCTTGCACTTTGACACCATCATGCACTTTCGATGCATATTGCAACTCGGATTTGCAGTGTGAAATGGCAAAGTATCTACTTGTCGATCTCCCAAGTAAAAGGACTGAAAGTGCACTATTCAGTCTGTGGGAAAGCGTGCGAAGGAGTCGTCCGCTGTGCGCACAGAGGCCGGGGGACCCCCTTTTGCTGTGCAGTTCTCCCAGATTAAATGCCCCTTCCTGTTTCCGTGTTCTTGAATCCTATGTCACTCACCAGATGCAATGGGAGCAGTTGCATGCTGGTTATATCTCGCTCCCCCTCCGCCAAAAATCAGCTTCCCGAAGGAATTTGGACGTAATTAAATACCTAACTTTGGGGAGAAGCCAGGCTCTAATACTCCCTCTATGCTGTGGAGTCCTGTGACCAAAAATTCTACTGTGTGAGCTACTGACATTAAAGGTGGGAGTGAGCGATTGGGCTGCTGCATAAATTAGTTGGCTCTGGAGCCCTCCTTCCTGAGCTCAGACAAAAAGGTGTGAGCTGGAGACTAAAAAACTGAGCTAACTCACACTGACTCAGCTTAGAGGGAACACTGCACTAGCGCTCACTCTTTATCTGCAGGGGATCCTGAGTTCGATTCCTGGCATCTCCACATAAAATCCGACAGGTAACAGGTGCTGGGAAAGACCCTTCTAGACCCGAGACACCACACCCACACCCCGCTCACCAGAGTAGCAAGTTCTGAGCAAGTTCTCGGTGCACATTCGGCGAATGGGGTCCTCCATGAGAGCCAATGTGAAGAAGCCGCACCTCTTTCTGGAGTCTGTCCAAGGGAGGAATTCCCTTGAATCGGTCGTATCCTCATCCCAGTTGGTGGTCACTCAATTGAAGACTAGAAACTTGGTCGCTTTTTGTTATGGTGAAAATTGCAGACCTAAGTCAGCCGTCTCAAGCACCTAACACTAATAGATTCGCATGATTTTGGGGACCAGTGATAAATGACATGACAAAATATGAAGTACTCCCCAAAAACACTTACTATCACAGGTGGATATTTCTGTAATTAACTCTTATCCACAGCCTTCTTTACATTAAGTTCGGCACCTCCAAGGTCCATGGATTGCGGGGCAGATTAAGAAACGAGATATACAGTTGTGGTTTTAGATATGGTGTAATGAGTTAGATGAAGTGTGATGCAATAGACTTACTTGTATGTTCTTTCATACCCTTCACTTATTGTGCTTTTAAGGTTGTATTATGATTATTATGTATTCCTTAAAAGATTAAATAAAATATATATAAAGGGGGGGGGGAAGAAACTTGGTCGCTTTTGAAAGTGCAAGCGAAGCTTGCAAGACAAAAACAAAGAAGACTCCTGTGTGGGAGTGAGGGAGGCAGCAGAACACAGTGGTCAGAGTGTCGGATTAGGCCTGTGTTCCAATTGCCGCTCACCATCAAACACATCAGGTGACCTCGGACCTATTGTTCTCTCTCATCGTAGTCCACCTCAGAGGGTTGTTGTGAAGGTGAAACGGAGGCAGGGAGATTGCCATGCTGAGGTGCGGGACAAAAATGTGAGCAATAAACGAAATCCTAAAATCCCACTGTGGCCCAGACTAACCGGCTGGATGTTTTTGCCAGGAATCCGGGGAGGAGAAGGGCGAGTCATCGTACCAGCGCTCCCGATGCAAGCTGGAGAACCTGCTCAACAAGAGCATGCGCATCCGCATGACGGACGGGCGCACCCTGGTGGGCTGCTTCTTGTGCACCGACCGAGACTGCAACGTCATCCTGGGCTCAGCCCAAGAGTACCTGAAACCCACAGGTGAGCGCCCCCCCCCCCCGGTTTGCCACGGGTAGGAGTGATTTAAATGTGACACCAGCACTGCCTGGAAAGCAAGGACTACCCCAGGGGCTTGGCACTTGCCTGACCATCTTGTCAAAGCCACACTGCTGCCTGCACAAACAAGTGGGAAGTCCTGCCACGGGATGCTCTCTCCGCACTTGCACCGTGGTTAAAGGCAGCCTCGTTCCAGAGCTGGGAAGGAGAGCCAGTTTGGTGTCGTGGTGAAGTGCGCGGACTCTAATCCGGGAGAACCGGGTTGGATTCCCCACTCCTCCACTTGCACCTGCTGGGTGACCTTGGGCAAGCCAGAGTTCCGTCAGAGCTGTTCTCGAAAAAGAGCAGTTTCTGTCAGAGCTCTCTCAGCCCCACCCACCTCACAGGGTGTCTATCTGTTGTGGGGAGGGGAAGGGGAAAAGTCATAAGTTCTTTCAGAGTGAAGGGCGGGATATAAATCCAATCTCTTCTTCTTTTGAGAGGGATGGGGTGTGTGGAAGTTGGGCATTTCTAGTCCTTCTGGAGAGGTGAAGGGTGTAGTTGGATGAATACGTGAAACTGCCTTATACTGAATCAGACATCTGAAGAAGAAGAAGAGATTGGATTTATACCCTGCCCTTCACTACCCAAGGGAGTCTCAGAGTGGCTGACAAACTCCTTTCCCTTCCCCTCCCAACAACAGACACCATGTGAGGTGGGTGGGGCTGAGAGAGCTCTGACAGAAACTGCTCTTTTTCGAGAACAGCTCTGACAGAGCTACGGCTTGCCCAAGGTCATCCAGCAGCTGCCAGTGGAGGAGTGAGGAATCAAACCCGGTTCTCCCACATTAGAGTCCGCGCACTTCACCACTACACTAAACCTGGTCCATCAAAGTCAGTATTAGCTGTTGCAGATTTTCCAGGTTGTATGGCCGTGGTCTTGGCGTTGTAGTTCCTGACGTTTCGCCAGCAGCTGTGACTGGCATTCTCAGAGGCATGACACAGAAAGATGGAGTACTCTCTGTGTCAAGGTGAGAAGAAAAGTTGTAGGCAGGTAATTTATATCTACTCCGGAAGGTGGGGTCGGGCTGAGTCATTATCTTGTAGGCGTTCCCCAGGCTGTGGACATGCTAATGGAGGAGCGTTCCTGAGGAGGTTCTTTTGCTTATGGATACCTGAAGAGGTATCAGTCTTGTCTGCTCAGACTGGCAGTGACTCTCCAGGGTCTCAGGCACAGAGGTCTTTCCCATCACCTCCTGCCTGGCCCTTTCGACTGCAGATGCCAGGCACTGAACCTGGGGCCTTCTGCATGCCAAGCAGAGGCTCTGCCACTGAGCCATGGCCCCTCTTTACAGCTCTCCAGGGTCTCAGGCACAGCGGTCTTTCCCATCACCTCCTGCCGGGTCCTTTTAACTGGAGATGCCGGGGATTGAACCTGGGACATTCTGCATGCCAAGTAGAGGCTCTACAACTGAGCCACAGCCCCTCTTTACAGCTCTCCAGGGTCTCAGGCAGAGGTCTTTCACATCACCTCCTGCCTGGTCTTTTTTAACTGGAGATGCTGGGGATTGAACCTGGGGCCTCCTGCATGCCAAGCAGAGGCTCTACCACTGAGCCACGGCCCCTCTTTACAGCTCTCCAGGGTCTCAGGCAGAGAGGTCTTTCCCATCACCTCCTGCCTGGCCCTTTCGACTGCAGATGCCGGGGACTGAACCTGGGGCCTCCTGCATGCTGAACAGATGCTACGGCCCTTCCCCATGACAGCGTCTCTGGGTCCCCTGGAGAAAAGGTGGGCTGGTAAGGAACGCCTCCTCTTCCCTTCTGCTCCTCTTCCTCTGCAGACTCCTTCTCCGCAGGAGAGCCCCGCGTCCTGGGACTGGCCATGGTTCCCGGACATCACATCGTCTCCATCGAAGTCGAGTTGGAGAGCTTGGCCTCCCTGCAGTACCTCTGACGCACCAGCAGAGAGCAGCCGGTCTTGACGCTTGGGGAGAAAAAACGGATCCGGCAACTCGCAGGGACTCTGCGGAGCACGTTTTTCCACACACACACCTTCTGGCCTCTCCTCCCGCCGCCGGGCTTTGCCTGGACACTGGCTGCACTGGACTGATTTGTGGTGGGCAGAACGGCCCCGTTCCCCCAGGACTTGGGAAGCCTCCAGCCCTACCGAAGTGTCTGCGTTTTAAAGATGTTTGTTAAATCTATTAAAATCTGGTTATTGCCCTAAGTTGGTGGTATCTCTCTAGCTTCTTCCTCAGGAGCACAAGAAGGCCAGACAGATTCGTGGGGGAGAGGTCTGTCAGTGGCTACTAGCCATAGTGACGAAAGAAAGAGAGTCTTCAGAGGCAGTCACCCTCTGAATCCCAGAGCCAGGAGGCAACATCAGGGGAAGGCCTCAGACTCTCTGCCCGGCTGTTGGCCCTCCAAAGGAACTGGTTGGCCACTGTGTGATGTCTAAAGCCACAGTCCCTGAACAGACCGAAGTAGTAACAAAAAAAACTGTGCAGGAGTTTGCGCTAATGAATTTGAAATATTAACCAAAAAGATTTCATACAAAAGAGTGTACAATATTTGCATAACATATCAACTGCAAATGAAGACGGTGATCTTCATGAATGAAGAGGGGAAGGGAAAGGAGTTTGTAAGCTGCTCTGAGACTCCTTTGGGTAGTGAAGGGCGGGGTAGAAATCCAATCTCTCCTTCATCTCCGGAATGTTCTTTCATTTCAACTGATTCATCATCAACAATTTCATGGATCTCAGGATTGTCTAATAGTAGAAACAGTTTCTAGAAAAGCCTTTCCATGGGCGAATGAAGTTGAATTTTTGTTACTACTTCGGTTTGGCTACTGTGTGAGACGGGATGCTGGACTAGTTGGACCCTCACTGGTCTGATCCAGTAGGACTCTTCCGATGTTCTTATCAGGGGAAGGCCTCGGCCTCTCTGCCCTGCTGTTGGCCCTCCAGAGGAACTGGTTGGCCCCTGTGTGAGGCAGGAGGCTGGACTAGATGGACCCCCACTGGTCTGATCCAAGAGGGCTCTTATATACTTATGAAGGCCTCTCTGCCCTGTTGTTGGCCCTCCAGAGGGACTGGTTGGCCCCTGTGTGAGACGGGATGCTGGACTAGAGGGACCCTCACTGGTCTGACCCAGCAGGGCTCTTCTGAGGTTCTTCTCAGGGGAAGGCCTCGGCCACAGTGCCCTGTTGTTGGCCCTCCAGAGGGACTGGCTGGCCACTGTGTGAGACAGGATGCGGGGCTAGATAGACCAGTGAACTCAGGCAGATCTTGAGAGGGAAGGGCAGGAAGGGTCACCTCAATGCTTACGCCCAGGGAAATGCTGATCGCCACTTTGGCGTCAGGAAGCAATTTTTCTCCAGGCTAGTTTGGCCGAGGATCCTAGAGGGTTTTTTTTTGTTTTTGTTGGGGTTTTTTGTCATCTTCTGGGAATGGAGCAGGGGTCACTGGGGGGGGGGGAGGTATTTGTGAATTTCCTGCATTGTGCAGTGGGTTGGGCTAGATGACCCTGGAGGTCCCTTCCAACTCTGTGGTTCTGTGACTGCTGGTCTGACCCAGCAGGGCTCTTCGAACATAAGAGATGCCAATGTTGGATCAGGCCAAAGGCCCATCCAGTCCAACACTCTGTATCCCACAGTGGCCAGAAATACCAGTGCCATCAGAAGGCTCAGCAGTGGGGCCAGGACATTAGAAGCCATCCCACTGTTGTTGACCCCCCCCCCCCAAGCACCAAGAAGACAGAGCATCACTTGCCCCAGAGCCCCTATCTATACCTTGTGGCTAATAGCCACTGATGGACCTCTGCTCCACATGCTTATCTAATTCCCTTTTGAAGCCGTCCATGCTTGTAGCCGCCACCACTTCCTGTGGCAGTGAATTCCAAGTGTTCATCACTCTTTGGGGGAAGAAGTACTTCCTTTTATCCATTCTAACCCGACCGCTCAGCAATTTCACGGAGTGCCCACGAGTTCTTGTATTGTGAGAAAGGGAGAAAAGTACCTCTTTCTCTACCTGCTCTTTCCCATGCATAATCTTATAAACCTCAATCATGTCACCCCTCAGCCGTCGTTTCTCCAAGCTAAAGAGCCCTAAGCGCCTTAACCTTTCCTCATAGGGAAAGTGTTCCAACCCTTTTATCATTCGAGTCGCCCTTTTCTGCACTTTTTCCAAAGCTATAATATCCTTTTTAAGGTGTGGTGACCAGAATTGCACACAGTATGTTGGCCCTCCAGAGGAACTGGCTGGCCACTGTGTGAAACAGGAGGATGGACTAGACGGACCCTCACTGGTCTGATCCAGCAGGGCTCTTCTGATGTTCTTTTGAAGACCTCGGCCTCTGTGCCCTGTTGTTGGCCCTCCAGAGGAACTGGCTGGCCACTGTGTGAAACAGGAGGCTGGACTAGACGGACCCTCACTGGTCTGATCCAGCAGACAGATCCTCACTGGTCTGATCTCATGTTCCCTGCTGCTGCCAAGGCCATAACCCTCTTGGAGAAACCCGTAGCCTCCATCTCCTGGCACTGTGGGGGTCAGCCATTAGTGACCTCTGAGCTAACTGCAGCCCTAGAGAGGTGTGAATAAGGGGCCAGCAGGGATGGCCGCCCCTCCCTTTGACCTGCCTGGCCTTCCTAAGATGGCCTGGGGGGGAGGGGAGGCAGGCATTTGAAATGGGGAGGGGGGAGCAGGCTTCCTCTGTTCCTTCCTGCCCTCCATGTGTCTTCCCTCCAGGAAGCAGTGGGGGCGAAGAAGGTTATCCGGTGTGATTCCCGGGAGGAGGGGGGAGGGAAACGCAGTGCTCCTCCTTTAGTCATTCCCAACATCCTCTTTCCTTTTCCCTTCAGCTACGAATGATTCTTTTCTGTTAAATTTGGCTCCTGCCCTTTCACGGCAGGGTGCAAGCTAGGCGGTCAACCACCCCTGCCTTTTCTCTCGGCCCTGGGTGCGAGAGAAGCCAACTGCATAGATTTTTCTAGTCGAAACACCTGTGTTTACAAAATGAACTGGAGCCAGGCTTCTGAATTCAGCCACTTGAGTCTATGCTGCGTGTCTTCAGCTTATCTAATCTATTTTTTAAAAGTCCCCCACCGAAAGGAACAGGACAAGACGACGTACATAAAAACCTCTGGGGAAACAGAAATAAATTTTTAAAAATCACGGAAATCAAAATGAGGAAACCAAGACCCAGAAATAGACTGGCGAGGACTCTTCCAGCCAATGGAGAATTAAATATAGTTTTACGGCCTTTCCTTGTAATGGGCGGAGGGAGCTGTAAATGCTCTCTCTAAGCTGTGGGGTCTTGTGAGCAAAAATTCTACTCCGTGAGCGACTGGCATTAAAGTTGTGAGCGAGCGATTTGGCTCTTGCATAAATGAGGTTGCCTCTGGAGCCCTCCTTCCCGAGCTAAGAGAAAAACATCCGAGCCAGAGGCTAAAAAACTGTGAGCTAGCTCACACTAACTCGGCTTAGAGAGAACACTGCCAAACACTGACCTTACATTCAGGGGCCATCTTGTGAACCAGGCCACCCAAATAGCTGCTTGGGGTGGGAGCTGAGACGTGGTGGCTCAGTTCCCACCTGGTCATTGGTGATGTGGGGAGACGCATCCCTCTCCTGGGCCCGCCCCACTGGGCACTCCGTGAAATGGCTGAGCAGTCGGGTTAGAACAGATCCAAGGAAGTCCTTCTTCACCCAAAGAGTGATTCACACATGGAATTCACTGCCACAGGAGGTGGCGGCGGCCACAAGCATGGACAGCTTCAAGAGGGAATTAGATAAGCATATGGAGCAGAGGTCCATCAGTGGCTCTTAGCCACAAGGTATAGATAGGGACTGAAAAGTACTGGGTTCGCCGCATGGAGGACTCGGACGACGACATGAGTTGCACACGTTTATTGTACTTAACACGAGACTAACTAACCGCCCGAGAAGGCCAACTATATACATACCCACCTAGCACCCCCTAGTCCCATTGGAGGGTTTGAATGTCCTGCCAAAGTGGCTATTGGTTGGTGCTGGGGGAACTAGGATCCTGTATTCCTATTGTCAAGCTCCTGCCTGTGCTGCAGACCCCTAGTGGCGGTCCACGGACATAACAGGGACTCCGGGGCAAGGGATGCTCTTCTTGGTGCTTGGGGTGGGGGGCAACAGTGGGAGGGCTTCTAATGTCCTGGCCCCACTGATGGACCTCCTGAGGGCACCTGGTATTTTTGGCCACTGTGTGACACAGAGTGTTGGACTGGATGGGCCTTTGGCCTGATCCAACATTGGCGTCTCTTATGTTCACTGTGTCCAAGCTGATTGCCTGGGTTTTTCCCTGGCCAGCCGTCAACGTGTCTGCCTTGCTTGGGGTGCCTGATCTCATGCTCTGGCTTTTTTCTTGCAAGGGGGAGGGGGCTAGGACCTTGCAGCATCATGAATTTGTAGGGAAGGGGATGGTTCCCCACTGCTGGTTTTTTTTTAAAAAACCCATAACAAGAAGATGCTTTGCAGAGGAAGGCAATGGCAAACCTACCTCTGCTGGTCTCTTGGCCCTGAAAAGCCCACAAGATGGAATTTCATGGGCTTGCCATGCCAAGGATCCCTCGAAGCTGTGGAGTCCTGTGAGCAAAAATGCTACTTTGTGAGCTCCTGGCATGAAAGCTGTGAGCCAGCGATTTGGCTACTGCATAAGTCAGTTTGCTGTGGAGCCATCCTTCCTGAGCGAAGTCAAAAATCTGTGAGTTGGAGGCTAAAAAACTGAGTGCTAGCTCACACTAACTCATCTTAGAGGGAACACTGGTTGTCACTCAACAGCAGGCTTCATCTTTAAGAAGAAAAATAGAGGTTTTACAACCAGTGGTTCCCTCTAAGCTGAGTGAGTGTGAGCTAGCTCACCATTTTTTAGCCTCCGGCTCACACAGTTTTGTCTCAGCTCAGGAAGGAGGGCTCCAGAGCAAACTAATTTATGCAGGAGCCAAATTGCCCCCTCACAACTTTAATGCCAGCAGCTCACAAAGGAGAATTTTTGCTTACAAGACTACACAACTTAGAGGGAACATTGACCGTAACTACCCAATATGACCGTAACTACCCAATATCTAACTTCCATAAAAGTTCTGTCACCTGAGTATCGCCATTCAGAAACCCGCTACTTGGTAGGTAATCTTGGGGTTTCTATCAGATAGAAGAAACTCCGGTCTAGTTTGTTCTGAAAGGCCCGAATATTTTTTCAGTCAATGGGGTGATGATCAGTGCACCCTCTAAGCTGAGTTAGTGCGAGTTAGCTCACAGCTTTTTTAGCCCCCGGCTCACAATTTTTTGTCAGAGCTCAGGAAGGAGGGCTCCAGAGCAAACTAATTTATGCAGTAGCCAAATTGCTCCCTCACAACTTTAATGCCAGCAGCTCGCAAAGTAGAATTTTTTCTCACAAGAGTCCACAGCTTAGCGGGAGCATTGTTTACAACCCATGTACACTGATGACCTCCGAATATGTCCGTTGATGGGCAGCTGACCGGATCCTGCTCCTGCAAATCCAGCCGAGGGTTTGGAGGCCATGATGGGAGGGTTTAAGCAGAGTCCTGGGTGTGAAACTCGGTGCCTCCCTGTCAAATGGAGGCCCAGGTCACAAAGCTTGCCAGACGGGCGCTCCAAGGCTAAAGGACGACAGAAAGCTGTAATCAAACGCTAGACACAAAAACTGTATAACAACCTATTTACAACAAGATAACTGGAACCAGGGGTCATTTTGTAGAAAAAGAGGTGCAGGAGCTCATTAGCATAACATTTGCATATACCACACCCCCTGACACCACCGGAAGTGTGTCAGAAGGCAACACCCACCGCTCAGGCTCCACTGGACTGTTCTGGATTGCTAGCTATTTGGGGGGAACGTGCAGATCTGTCCTCACAGAGGAGGGAGAGCTTGTACCTGAATAAAACTTGGTCTTAAAGGTGCCCCTGGACTGTTTTGGGCAGGGGGGGTGGAGCTATGCAACTTACCTGGCTGCTTCTTGCTCTGACTGAGGGCTGCTGGGAGCAGGGGGTGGGGCTTGTTGCATGTGCCCGCCCCCTGGTCTCTTTACTGCCGGAGCTACACCCCTGCAGGAAATTACCCCCGACTAGAACGTGTATAAAGTGCAAAGGGGGGGGTCCATATACAGTCATAATAGCTATTATTGTTGATGAAGTTCTCCAGAATGTCTGTTCGTTTCGTAAGGACTTCATCCGAACAGGACCGTATTAACGTGGCTCAAGTAGTTAAGACGCTGAACTGCAGGCTGTGGAAGGTCGGTAGTTCAGCAGTTCGAGACCCGGGTGCCGCAAGACGGAGTGAGCTCCTGTCTCTAGTTCCAGCTCCTGCCAACCAAGCAGTTCGAAAGCAAGAAATTGCAAGTAGATAAATAGGTACCACTTCGGTGGGAAGGTCACAGTGTTCCGTGCGCCTTGGTGTTTAGTCATGCCGGCCACATGACCACGGAAACGTCTTTGGACAGTGCTGGCTCTTCGGCTTTGAAACGGAGATGAGCACCGCAACCCTAGAGTCGGACTTTACTGGCTTTCGAGCAAGGGCACCGTTACCTTTACCTTTTTATTCATCATTGAATAAATTTACAATGTTCTTATTATCTCACAGACAATTTCCTTCCTTACCCTATTGATACACAGTGTGTTCTCAACAGGCGATCTAGATAGAGACGCCCTTTGCACTTTATACACGTTCTAGTTATCTTGTTGTAAACACATTGTTATACAGTTTTTGTGTCTGGAGCTTGATTACAGCTTTCTGTTGTCCTTTAGCCTTGATATGACTTTCAGTTCCAGTAGTTGTTTTTCCAGCTTTGTCAGGTCAGGCAATAAGCTCCCCACCTGTCTAGCTCTGACCTAGCCACAGTCATCCATGCAACAGTCACCTCCGGAATAGACTACTGTTACTTGCTCTATGTGGGCCTACCCTTGAGACTGACCTGGAAGCTACAACTGATCCGGGACCTGTTGCACGGCACACATTTAACCTGTACTGCGCAAGCTGCACTGGCTTCTGGTGGAGCAGCAAATCAGGGTCAGGGGTTTGGTTCTGTGGAGTCTTGTGAGCAAAAATTCTATTTAGTGAGCTCCTGGCATTAAAGTTGTGAGCGAGCGACTTGGCTGCTGCATAAATTAGTTTGCTCTGGGGCCCTCCTTCCTGAGCGAAGACAAAAATGTCTGAGCCAGAGGCTAAAAAACTGTGCGCTCGCTTGCACTAACTCAGCTTAGAGGGAACACTGCTCTGGAGCCCTCCTTCCTGAGCGAAGACAAAAATGTCTGAGCCAGAGGCTAAAAAACTGTGCGCTCGCTTGCACTAACTCAGCTTAGAGGGAACACTGCCTACCTGGTGGAACTCTTTGCCAGCTGAGGGGTGACATGATCGAGGTTTATAAGATCATGCGTGGGATAGAGCAGGTCGAGAAAGAAGTCCTTTTCTCCCTTTCTCACAATACAAGAACTCGTGGGCATTCCATGAAATTGCTGAGTGGTCGGGTTACAACAGATAAAAGGAAGTCCTTCTTCACCCAAAGAGTGATTAACACTTGGAATTCACTGCCACAGGAAGTGGTGGCGGCTACAAGCATGGACGGCTTCAAGAGGGAATTAGATAAGCATATGGAGCAGAGGTCCATCAGTGGCTATTAGCCACAAGGTATAGATAGGGACTCTCAGTCTGGGGCAAGGGATGCTCTGTCTTCTTGGTGCTTGGGGGGGGGGCAACAGTGGGAGGGCTTCTAATGTCCTGGCCCCACTGCTGGACCTCCTGATGGCACTGGTATTTCTGGCCCCTGTGTGACACAGAGTGTTGGACTGGATGGGCCATTGGCCTGATCCAACATGGGCTTCTCTTCTGTTCTTATCCGTGCCCTGTGGGATCTGCTACCTTTCTGCAGGGCATGTAAGACAGAGATGTTCCGCCAGGCGTTTGGTTGAGGGTAGTGAGCTATAACCTAGTCAGCCACTCCCCCCCCCATCTCCTCCAGCCTCCCTCGTCTATGAGGCCGCGGCATCTCCTGTAAACGTTTGCCATCAAATAGATTGGACTGTGCTAAATGTTTTCTTAGGTATTTTTATATTTTAATTCTGGAAAATCTTCAGCTGTGGTTTCATGGATTGTATTGGAACTTTATCGCACTGTACGCCGCCCTGCCTCTCAGGGGAGGACAGCCTAAAAGTCTAATTTAACAATAACAACAACAAATAAAACTCAAGGGCAAGGCCTCAAAGCCCCCCTCCCAAGTCCATGGAAAGTCAAGTCGACTACCTCACAGGGTGTCTGCTGTGGGGAGGGGAAGGGAAAGGAGTTTGTCAGCCGCTCTGAGACTCCTTCGGGTAGTGAAGGGTGGGGTATAAATCCAATCTCCTCCTGCTGGTGTTGTGGTTAAGTGCGCGGACTCTAATCTGGGAGGACAGGGTTTGATTCCCCACTCCTCCACTTGCAGCTGCTAGATAACCTTGGGCTAGCCATAGTTCTGATAAGAGCTGTTCTTGAAAAAGAGCCGTTTCTGTCAGAGCTCTCTCAGCCCCACCTACCTCACAGGCAGTGTTCCCTCTAAGCTGAGTGTGAGCTAGCTCACAGTTTTTTAGCCTCCGGCTCACACATTTTTGTCTTAGCTCAGGAAGGGAGGGCTCCACAGCAAAGTAACTTATGCAGTAGCTAAATCATCTGCTCACAACTTTAATGCCAGTCGCTCATAAAGGAGAATTTTTGCTCAAAGGACTCCATAGCTTAGAGGGAACATTGCTCACAGGGTGTCTGTTGTGGGGAGGGGGAAGGGAAAGGAGTTTGTAAGCCGCTCTGAGACTCCAGGTGAAGGGTGGGGTATAAATACAATCCTCTCTTCTTCCCTGGTAGTTTTGTTCACAAAAGCCTTTGCCGAGCCCGCCCTTTGAGAGCCAGGGGGAAAGCTCTTGCCCGCTACCCCCAAGCCTCTCCAAAAACAGCCGGGAGGCCTGTCCCCCCCCCTCCAAACACAATGGGGAGCGCAGGGAGGGGGAGCCAGCGGCTGTTGTCTTATCTTATCCGAGGTTCCTTCCTCCCTGAACACGGAGCAGGCTCTCTCGGCGCCCAGGGCTGACTCAACTCTTCCTTATCCTGTTTGGAACAGGATATTCCCCTCTCCAGCCCCACGGCACAGAGCTGGGTTTCCTTTGCACCTCAAACACCTGCAAACACAGCAAGCGCCGTGGTGGTGGGGCACAGGTAAAGCCCGCGGATTTACTTTGATGAAGGTAAAATGCTTTATGGGCATTCTCACAATTCAAGAACTCGTGGGCACTCCATGAAATTGCTGAGCCGTTGGGTTAGAACGGATAAAAGGAAGTCCTTCTTCACCCAAAGAGTGACTAACACATGGAATTCACTGCCACAGGTGAGGAAGGTGGGGCTGAGAGAGCTCTGACAGACACTGCTCTTTTTCCAGGACAGCTCTTGTCAGAACGATGGCTTGCCCAAGGTCACTCCAGCAGCTGCAAGTGGAGGAGTGGTGAATCAAACCCGGTTCTCCCAGATTAGAGTCCGCACACTTTTTTTTTTGTCTTTTAATTTTTTAAAAATTATTATTATTTCCAAAGCATGTTAATCCATACTATCGCCAATAACAGAGATACACCTTCATGAAAATGCCACTCAATAGCAATTATAAACTAAGTCCGCACACTTAACCACTACATCAGACTGGCTCAAGAGGGAATTGGATAAACATATGGAGCAGAGGTCCATCAGTGGCTATTAGCCACAAGGTATGGATAGGAACTCTCAGTCTGGGGCAAGGGATGCTCTGTCTTCTTGGTGCTTGGGGGGCAGGCAACAGTGGGAGGGCTTCTAGAGTCCTGGCCCCACTGGTGGACCTCCTGATGGCCCTTGTGTGACCCAGAGTGTTGGACTAGATGGGCCATTGGCCTGATCCAACATGGGCTTCCCTTACGTTCTTATTCTTCTCGGACCTGGGAGTGGTGGAAAATGCCATCAAGTCACAGCAAATTGATGGCCGCCCCATAGGGCTTTCAAGGCAGGAGATGTTCATGGGTGGTTTTGATGCTGTCACCTGTCTCTGGCACAGAGGCCCAGGACGTCCTGGGAAGTCTCCCATCTAAATGCTAACCAGGACCGACCCTGCTTAGCTTCCCAGATCTGATGAGCTCGGCTAGCCAGGGCTATCCAAGTCTCATGAGGGAGACGGGGCCGACAGCCTGAGACATTATAACTTCCAGTAGAGATCTTTCACATCACCCACTGCCTGGTCCTTTCAACTGGAGATGCCGGGGATTGAACCTGGGGCCTTCTGCGTGGCAAGCAGAGGCTCTACGGGTGAGCCACAGCCCCTCCCTGAAGGAAGCCTTGAGTCAGACCCTTGGTGCATCAAGGTCAGTATTGCCTGCTCAAACTGGCAGCCGCTCTCCAGGGTCTCAGGCAGAGGTCTCCCCCATCGCCTCCTGCCTGGTCCTTTCAACTGGAGATGCCGGGGATTGAACCTGGGGCCTTCTGCAGGCCAAGCAGAGGCTCTGCCCCTGAGCCCGGAGATGCGTGCAGGCTCCGGCAGCCAGCTTCTCTCTTGCATCGGCTGCCGGGTTGAAGGAAGGAAAAAGAAGTCCTGGGAAAGGGGTCCCCTGGCTTCTCTCCCCAGGTCTTGGAGGTGGGCGGGGGGTGGAGGTGTGCATGTGGGAAGGTGACCCTCAGGTCAGTCTCCAATTTGCCCACCCAGCTGGCAGGCCCAGGGGAAACCTGACCTGTTCCCGGCAGGGTCCCGTCAGGCCAGAGAGCAGGCCGCCTGCCAAGAGTCCTGGAAACCACAGATGTTTGGGAGCTGACAGACCCACCCCAAATTCTAGGGCTTGTCAGACTTCTCTTCTGATCCGTGACACGCGAGGCCTTTTCGTGCCCCTTCCCTAACCAAAAGCTCGGGCGACAACGTGCCACCAAGGAGAATGTGGCAAGCAAATGGGGGCGGGGTATGAATCAAACCTCCCCCCGCTGCTTGCAACAAAGCCACAGTCGGTACACAAGGCGTACTGGTCAGAGTGTCAGGCGATGATCTGGGAGACCCGGGTTCGAATCCCAACTCTGCTGTGGAAGCCGGCTGGGTGACCTCGGGCCAGTCACACACTCTCAGCCTGACCTACCTCGCAGGGTGGTTGTGAGGATAAACTGGGAACAGAGGAGAAAGATGCAAGCCTCTTTGAAACCAAGCTAGGGAGGAGAAAAAATGGTATAAATGAGACAAATCGATAAAGCCAAAAAAGATATATTGAAGGTAACTATCTGAATAAATTTCTGGGGCATAATTCTGCCCTCAGTGATGACTGAGCCAAGCAGAAACTTTTAGAGGTATATGTATAATATCACAGGCACTGAAGGCAAGCACAGAAAAGGGCGGATGCCTACAGGACCGGTGGGTCCCCACCCCACCCCGACGCAGTAGAAAACCGCTCCTCATCTTGGGCACTGGTCTGGAGGTGAAGTCCTGATTCATCCTATCCGTGGGGCCGCTTATCAGCCTCCATTTCCTATCCTTGCCTCATCTCGGAACAGCAGGTACGTATCATGTTACAGGTGAACTCCTTGCTAGGGCAGAAAGCTCTCCCCCCCCCATTCCAGTCCCCCACTTCATTTAAATCTGTCCCAGCTGCTCAGCTTCTAGCATGGATAAGTCGTCAGACTTTCCACATAACAACAATCCCCCCCCCCCCCCCCCCCCCCGCCCAGGCGCGCAAGAACACGCGACAACACA
>NW_015173155.1:98380-109472 GCF_001447785.1 Gekko japonicus
ACCCAACCCCCCCCCCCCCCCGCCCTTCGGCAAGGAGAGAAACAATCAGATCCCAAGAGGCGCTCGAAATACACACTTTGGTGTCCACTAACCGGACAGTGAAGAGACTGCCAAATTTTCCTCGCCCCTCCCAAAGTCAGGCAAAAGCATGTATCGATCCTTTCCCTGGCTGAATGGCTTATGATCGGCGGAGGGAGGCTTTTGGCGCTGCAGTTCTTGAGCAGCTTAAGCCAAATCGGCTTTCCTCCTCCTCCCCTCTGTCTGTTGTGGATGCACCAGCCTCGGATGGAATTCAGCCCCTCTCTGAGGGAGTGCGCCCCTGTGAGCCTGTGTTCGGGGAGAGTCTGATGCACCATTGCAAGCTTCACTGCTGTGAGGTATCCACCGATTGTGGCAGGGGGGTACCCAGGTCTTTTGAGCTCGGTAGCTTTAGATTTCTCAGCCGATGCTTCTCCATCGATTCACTCCATCCTCCCTCCCCCAGTTAGTTCCGCGCCCGCCCCCAGTCCCGACCTGCCCCCCCCGCCCCTCCAATCTCAAACCCAAACTTTCTCCACCGAGTCAAGATCCTGGGTGCAGCAGCAGCTGGAACTGTGGTAGCGGGACACGGGCAGGTTCTTGTAGACCGCTTTGCTGTAGGGGATGAGGCAGTAGCCGAGCTGTAGGCGGCGTGCCACCCGGCAGTAGGCGGCCAGTGCCAGGACCAGGAGGGGCACGAGGAGGGCGAATCCCACGACAAGGAGAGCGACGGAGCCGGAGTCATGCAAGTGGGCCGTGCAGTACTCGGCCTGGACGTTCAAGAACTGCAGAGAGAGGGGAGAGCACAGTTCAGTGTGTCAGCTGGTTCTCAAAATGCAAGCGGCACGAGTGGCGTCTGTGTGCCAGTGCGCTTCCTCACGTTCGCCAGCAGCAGCGGGCTCTGCATGCCCAGTTACGAGCAGAGTTCCCTCTCAGCTGAGTTGGTGTGAGCCAGCTCACAGTTTTTTTAGCCTCTGGCTCACGCATTTTTGTCTTAACTCAGGAAGAAAAGAAGAAGAGAAGAGATTGGATTTATACCCTGCCCTTCACTACCCAAACTCCTTTCCCTTCCCCTCCCAACAGATACCCTGTGAGGTAGGTGGGGCCGAGAGAGCTCTGGCAGAAACGGCTCTTTTTCAAGGACAGCTCTTATCGGAACTATGGCTTGCCCAAGGTCATCCAGCCAGCTGCAAGTGGAGGAGTGGGGAATCAAACCCGGCTCTCCCAGATTAGAGTCCGCGCACTTCACCACGACACCAGACTGGCTCCAGAGCAAACTAATGTATTCAGTAGCCAAATCGCCCGCTCACGACTTTAATGCCAGTCGCTCACCAAGTAGAATTTTTTTTGCTCATGAGACTCCACAGCTTAGAGGGAGCATTGGTTATGAGACCCTGACCAGGGGATGGGGGAGGGTTGGCAAGAGGTATACTGAAAGGTGCCCAAATGAAGAAGTCTTCCTCAGCCCTCTCTTGACAATGGCCAGCCCTCTCCCCAAAATTAAGAAGAAGAGATTAGATTTATACTCCACTCTTCACTACCTGAAGGAGTCTCAGAGCGACTCACAAACTCCTTTCCCTTCCCCTCCCCACAACAGGCACCCTGTGAGCAATGCTCCCTCTAAGCTGTGGAGTCTTGTGAGCAAAAATTCTACCTTGTGAGCTCCTGACATTAAAGTTGTGTGAGAGTGGTTTGGTTACTGCATAAATTAGTTTGCTCTGGAGCCACATCCTTCCTGAGCTAAGACAAAAATGTGTGAGCCGGAGGCAAAAAAACCCCGTGAGCTAGCTCACGCTAACTCAGCTTAGAGGGAGCACTGCCTTGTGAGGTCAGTGGGGCTGAGAGAGCTCTTTTGAGAACTGCTCGTGAGAGAACAGCTCTGAGAGAACTTGTGACTGACCCAAGGTCACACCAGCAGCTGCAAGTGGAGGAGTGGGGAATCAAACCCTGTTCTCCTAGATCAGAGTCCGTGCCCTTAACCACTACACCAAGCTGCCTCTCCCTTCCACCTGTGGGTGGGCTCACACAGTCTTGTTACCTGGGTTGCCCACCTCTGGCTTGGGAAACTGAGGACTGGTGTGGTGTTAAGCGTCGGACTTGAATCTGGGAGACCCAGGTTCGAATCCCCACTCTGACATGGAAGCTCGCTGGGTGACCTTGGGCCTGTCACACAGTCTCAGCCCAACCTACCTTACAGGGTTGTTGTGAGGATAAAATGAAGGAGGAGGAGAGCAGGAGGATGCAAGCTCCTTTGGGTCACTGTTGAGGCAGGGAAGAAACGAAGGAAATAATGAATTAAATTCCTGGACCTTTGGGGTGAGTATTCAGCCGTGAGGTTGTGCCCTCTGGAGATGCCATTTCCTCCGGGGAAACTGATTCCTGTAGTCTGGGGACGGGGTGCAGTTCCAGGATAACTCCAGGTCCCACCTAGGGAGACTGGCAACCCATGGCGTCCCCTCCTTGGCCACACTGCCTCATAAAAGAGGGCTGCAGCATTTCTACTAAAGGGGATGAGGGCCGAGAAACCATTTCCCACTCCAGATGTGCGGGAGCCCTCGCCATGATTTTATCACCATTAATAAGAGGAGACCCCTCCCCTTCAGGGTTGCCAGGACATAAGGTTCCTCTTGCTCAAAAGCCAGTCGAATCCGACTCTAGGGGGCAGTGCTCGTCTCCATTTCCAAACCGAAGAGCCAGCGCTGTCCTAAGACTTCTCCGTGGTCAAGTGGCCGGCATGACTAGACACCGAGGCGCACGGAACGCTCTTACCTCCCCACCGGAGCGGACCCTATTTATCTACTTGCAATGTCTTGCTTTCGAACTGCTAGGTCGGCAGGAGCTGGGGCCAGAGACGGGACCTCACTCCGTCACGCGACACACTCGGGTCTCGAACTGCTGAATGACCGACCTTCCGGTCTGCAGTCCAGCGTCTTAACCACTGAGCCACTGTTGTCTAAATATTGATATCAAATATTATCAAAAATATATTTCACCCAAACGATACATAGAGAAAAATATGTTTCACCCAAACAATACATCGAGTGCTGGTTTACATTCAGATGGCACCTTGCCAGTATCACAGTCACTAGTCCCAGGGGCCTCTAGTAATTTACCCGTTTCGAATGAATCTTTTTCAAGGACCGTGATGTATACATAAAGGACATAAGACGGCAAACATAATAACCCATCTAAGAATTTGAGAGATATGCTGCCTTAGATAGGTTGTTATATGTTTGCCACAAGGGTTCTGATGGGACCCTCGACGATGCTGCTATCTTAAGAGCTTTTGTGCTCACAAAGAAAAATTATCGCGCCCTATGTCCTTCATATGATATTTGATACCAATATTTAGACAACAGTATTGAGAAATAGAAAAAGAAAAAGCATAAAATTGTTCTATAAAATTGTTCACGTGGTTAAGACGCTGAACTGCAGGGTGTGGAAGGTCGGTCGTTCGGCAGTTCGAGACCCGAGTGTGCCGCATGACGGAGTGAGCTCCCGTCTCTAGTCCCAGCTCCTGCCAACCTAGCAGTCCAAAAGCAAGAAATTGCAAGTAGATAAATAGGGACCACTTCGGTGGGAAGGGAACAGCGTTCCGTGCGCCTTGGCGTCTAGTCATGCCGGCCACATGACCACGGAAACGTCTTTGGACAGCGCTGGCTCTTCGGCTTTGAAACGGAGATGAGCACCGCAACCCTAGAGTCGGACTCGACTGGCTTTCGAGCAAGGGAACCTTTACCTTTAAACATATATTTATTGTACACAGCGATATCTATTTTTGTACGTCTTCCTAACACTGCGACCTTCAGTTTTTGTACTGGCCTCCAGGAATGACAACCGATCCCAGACTACAGAGATTAGCCCCCTGAAGAAAATGGCTGCTTCGGGGGACAAACTCTATGGCATATCACAGGTTTTAGGTGAAGCCCCCCCCCAATCCCCCTCTTCGCAGGCACTACCTCCAAATCTCCAGGAATGTCCCAGGTTGAAGTTGGCAAGCCCTCATCCCCTTCCGCCCACTTCCCAACCCTCCTGCCCCCACGTCTTAAGAATGGCCAGCATTCTCCAAGCCCCTCCCCCCAAGGGTAGGTAGGGGCCCAGGCTGAGGTCTGGCCGCTTCCAGCAAGAACAGTTCCCACCCCAGGAGGACAGAGATCTCTGCTGGAAAGGGGGGGGCAGGGCGGGCCATCCTTTCTGGAATGCACCCTGCAGCTGGTCCGCCCCGCCAGGTTATCAAAGCCCCTGGCGCTTGGCATCTGGTTTGTGTCACTGCACATGGGGAGGGGAGGAGGAGATTGTGGAGTCAGATTCCAGAGTTTCGTGCCCAGCAGCTGCCCTTCCAAGAATTCCCATCTGCAGCATTCGTTTTCCAGTCGTGCGTTTTACAGGCTGGACTGGGATGCCACACCTAGGCGGTTGCGCTTTTTCTTCCCCTGCCACCACCATGTTTACAACCTGCCACGGTGTACTCTGCTCTCATAGGCTTGCTGGAGATTTAGGAGCAGAACCAAGGGAGGAAGGAATTTGGAGAGGCTAATGCTACAGAGCCCACCCTCCAAAGCAGCCATTTGCCCCAGGGGAACTGATCAGAGGTGGCCTGCCATTGCCTGCAAAAATCCTGGACTTCCTTGGTGGTCTCTCATCCTTGGTGAGGTTGGGCTAAGCCTGGGCCATCTAGGTCAGGGGGGGATGCTGATGATCTGGCGCAGTCAGATATCTGACTGGTAGATGGTGTTCTGCAATTCGAAATCTAGCCAAGTTCTTGGGAACTGCAGAGGCATTTCCGCAGGATTCTTGCTATTCCGAGCAACGCTGTCTTCTGGAGCTGAAGCTGCGCTGGTGTTGTTTGCTCGGTGCCCAGAATGTCCAGGTGTTTCTTGAGACTTCTAGGCAGGCACTGCTCCAGTGACAACCGGCACAATGGTAACCTTCTTCTCCCAGAAGTGCTCTAACTCTGTTTATAGGTCTTAGTATTTGCTGGTCTTCTCCTGTTCTTTCTTGTCTGTTCTGCTGTCTCCCTGGGGTTGTGATGTCAGTCATCCAGACCCTATTTCTAATTTTTCCTACAATGGTGATATCAGGTATGTTATACTCCCAAGTGTTTATCTGTTTGCAGTCAGAAGTCCCAAAGAATCTTTCTCCACAATCATGTCTGGTTTGTGCTCCCGTGAATATCTGGTTGACAGGAAGCCATATTTCTAGCAAAGATTCCAGTGCAATATAGCTGCAACTCTATCCTAACGTTCTTTAGAGTCAGTTTGAGCAATTTTATTGCAAGCACTGCCCATGGTCGACTGTTGTATCCTTTGTCTTGCAAAGTCGACATCTGTGGTTATCCCTGGACTTCTGAATCTTGGCTTTCATACTGTTTGTTTCAATTGCTTGGTCTTGTGCAGCTAGAATGAGTCCTTCCGTTTGTTCAAGTTCCCCTTTTTGGAGCCACTTCCAGTTGTTTTCAATATCCACTTTATTTTCTATATTATTATTATTAGTATAGTTCACCTTTCTCTCAGGGACCCAAGACAGATTACAAGTATGATTTTAAAAAAATTAAATCCGTGGGATTTGTATATCATGGCTAAACTCTCGGACAATCTTACGCGTTTTGAATGTTCCCTCTAAGCTGTGGAGTCCTGTGAGCAAAAATTCTACTTTGTGAGCTACTGGCATTAAAGTTGTGAGCAGATGATTTGGCTACAGCATAATGCACTGGAGCCATCCTTCCTGAGCTAAGACAAAAATGTGTGAGCTGGAGGCTAAAAAACTGTGAGCTAGCTCACAGTAACTCAGCTTAGAGGGAACACTGGTTTTGATAAGATTCCTGCCCCTACTACTTTTGTTTCAACGTGGTTTCCTATTTTCGAATACCTCTCCAACCAGCAAGGTATACCTAAAGTAATGGATGACTTGTGGTTATGGTAATGCTTATTAATGTAATTCAAATGTCCACCAATGCTCGCTTATATGTATGTTAACTTTACGTTCTGTCTATGGAAGGTACCATCTAACTCTTGCTTTTGTATCACAATGATTTTCACTTATTGTCACTACAATGCACTGCATCTGAAGTATTTGCTACTCTATGTTGCACTCTTTCTGCGAGTTTTTTATGCATGTACTGTTAATGTGTTTTTTTTACTAAAAAATTCAATAAAATTTATTGCACAAAAAAAAATTAAATTAGTACGCAGATGGCAAGACTCGACCTTTGACTCTAACAGCAATGAGCTTGTGACCGGGGTTCCCGCTAAGCTGAGTTAGGGTGAGCTAGCTCAATGTTTTTTAGCCTCTAGCTCACAGATTTTTATCTTAGCTCAGGAAGCATGGCTCCAGAGCAATCTAATTTATGCAGTAGCCAAATCATTCGCTCACAATTTTAATGCCAGTAGCTCACAAAGTAGAATGTTTGCTCACAAGACTCCACAGCTTCGAGGGAACATTGCTTGTGACCAAACAGATTTGCCTGCTGTGACCTCCCCATCAAGGGGATGCGGATGTGACAGGCACGGAGACCTGCTTAAGCTCGGAGCATTCCACAACGGCCTCCCACCCACACACCTCCTGCCCCAAATCCCCTTTAGCCAAGACCACCCTAGAGGGACCACAGCTGCCAGGACAACTCTAAGAGGAAAATTGGGGGGGGGGAGAGAAAGCCTAAAAATCCAGGGCTTAGCAGAATTTTTGCCTGTTGATCTTTTGGGAGAGGTGGGAGGGGGGCAAAAGGAAGCATTCCTGAAATGTCGAAGAAATGGGCACCGGGCTTATTCAACAAGCAAACCAACCAGGCTGGCTTGAAAGAGATTAAAACATTAAAAGTATCACCTTACTGAAGGTGTCCTCATTACAAGAAGGGCCGTGGGGCACACAGGCCTGGAACGACCGGCACCTTGAGCACACGCAGAGTGCCTAGCCCCGCTTCCAAAGGTCCCTATGTGATCTTCTCCCTCCGTTTTGGGTCCGTGGGAACAATTTGCCTGGTTCACAGTGCTGGGGGAAAAGAAAACTGCCCGGGATCATCCAAGACGGATGCAGCAAAGAGCCCTGGATTCAAATCTTTTCCTCCGCCACAGACTCACTGGCTGGCCGGGGGCAACTACCTCACCCTCGGCCCATCTGTAAAACGGGGCCCTGAAAAAGGGCCCTGAAGATTGGGAATTGTGAGCGTTTTGTTCAGGACGGGGAGGTATTGCCTGCTAGAGTTGCCAACTTCCAGATGGGGCCTGGAGATCTCCCAGAATCAATTACTGGTTTTCCAGAGGAGAGAGATCAGTTCCCCTGGCTGCACTGGAGGGTGGGGTCTACGGCACTCTGCCCCACGGAGGTCCCCATCCACCCCCCATACGCTCCACCCTCAGATCTCCAGGAATTTCCCAACATGGAGTTGGCAACCAGGGGAAGCAGCTGTTTGCTCAGAACGGGAGGAGGCTACAGAACGCAGAGGAAGGACTGGGATGTCTGTGGAGATCTGGAGGAGGGAGAACCGGCAGTTTTAAAAATCCTTATCTCTTGTCCAGCAGAGAAGCTTGACTATGCTTCAGCTGGCGTTGCAGCGGAGGGTGGGTGGGGGGTGGACAGAGGAGAATTAGCCAAGTTGGGGGGGCCAGTGTGTCGCACCCCCTCCCGTCCCTGGGCCTATTTTTTACAAACAAAGCAGCTGAATGTCAAAACAGACCAACCCGGGCAATTCCACCAACACTCCTACACTTAAAATATTTTAAAAAGAACTACAGGGGGGGAGGGTTGGGGGGGGAAACTCAAAGTGGCTGTAGATTTCCCCTCTACCTTGCAAGCCTTTCTCCCAAGCCTGGGGGTCTGGAATCTCGGCTGCAGTTTTTCAGTGGGGTTAGAAAGACGCTTCGGACGTGCTCAGAGACACCATTGCGTCCTTCGGCATCAGTCCGCCACGTCTGAAAGAACACGACCCACTGCTCGGCTCGACCGAGCGGGAAGCATGGTTTTGAGGCAGCATGAAACGGGATCCAAACCCCCACATCTGTAGCATGAAATGAGGTCTGCCCAAGGAACCCAAACCTTTGCACTTATTTTTTTTTATTTTAAAATGAGATTTATACCCCACCTCCCTGCCGAAGCAGGCTCAGGGCAGGGTACACATCTAATAAATAAATATAGTTCCAGCAGGCCACCCTCCCTACATACACCCACTCCCCAAGAGCATTTCTGCCAGCGCGCCTCCAAGACCGACCGGCACCCCACTGCTGTCTTCCTGAGCCTGATTCTCCCCCCCCCTTTCTGGCAGGGCTCGTGACCCCCGCCACCCAAGACTTGTTTTGCAGCCCCCAGCAAATTGGGAAGGGGGGACACACAGAGAGGAGGTGTGTGAAGCAATGCTCCCTCTAAGCTGTGGAGTCCTGTGAGCAAAAATTCTACTTTGTGAGCTCCTGGCATTAAAGTTGTGAGCGAGCGACTTGGCTGCTGCGTAAATGAGTTTGCTCTGGAGCCCCATCCTTCCTGAGCTAACGCAAACATCTGTGAGCCGGAGGCTAAAAATCTGTGAACCAGCTCACACTCACTCAGCTTAGAGGGAACAGTGGTGACCAATGTTCCCTCTAAGCCGTGGAGTTTTATGAGCAAAAATTCTACCTTGTGAGCTCCTGGCATTGAAGTGGTGAGCGGGCAGTTTGGCTGCTGCATAGATCAGCCTGCTCTGGAGCCCTCCTTCCCGAGCCAAGACAGAAATCTGTGAGCTAGCCCACACCAACTCAGCTTAGAGGGAGCCCTGGTGTGCAGCGGTGGTGCTTACCTTGGAGTGGCACAGGAACCCGAACCCCAGCAGGACCCCTGCGGGGAACAAGATGACCCCGAAGATGAGCCCCACCAGGAGGAGGTTGAGGAGGCCCACCAGCAAGTTCTGGATCGTGACCAGCACCGCGCAGGCCCAGCAGTCCAGCGAGCCCCGCAGCTCGAGGGCCCCTTCCCCCGCGTAGGGCGGGGGCGGCAGGGGAGAGCCCTCCGGGCCACTCTCCGGATCCGGCGACCCCGACCTGGCCCTCTGGCAGCGGCTGTCCAAGCCCATCCTGGCGTCCGTCGGCAGGCGCTGCGGGACAGTCCCAGCCGGTCTTCTTCCCCAAACACTCCCCGTTCCCTTCCTGGCAAAGCTCTGGCTGGGCTCCTGAGTTTGCAGCATCCTTTACGCCCTCCCAGGCATCTCCACCCCCCTGCTGCTGGGCCAGCCTCCGACTCTCCTGGATAATCTAGGAATGCCACACACACACACAGAGCATGCACCAAACACAACCAAACCACCCCAATGGTCCTGACCTCATCCAAGGGATGCAGGTCCCCAAAGCAAGGAGGGAGGGAGGGAGGGAGGGAGGGAGGGAGGAAGGGAGGAAGGGTTTCCCATGTGCTCAAATTCCAAAGATGCCTCTCTTTTAGAGTCATCCACATCACAGCATTGGCCCGCTAGGTCCTGACAAGAGGGGGAAGCAGCCTCACACAGCCGGGGAAGGCAGAGGGTGAAGGGTTGCCAACTCCGAGTTGGGAAACACCTGGAGATTTGGGAGCGGGGCCTCAGCCGGGTGCAAAGCCATAGAGGCCACCCTCCAAAGCAGCCGTTTTCTCCAGGGGGAAACAGATCTCTGTCACCTGGAAATCCGCTGTACTTCCAGGGGATCTCTAGGCCCCAATTTGGAGGTTAAAACCAAAAAAGAAGGGGGAACCAGCGTACATTAAATGGTAAAAGGTAAAGGTAAAGGTTCCCTTGCTCGAAAGCCAGTCGAGTCTGACTCTAGGGTTGCGGTGCTCATCTCCGTTTCAAAACCGAAGAGCCAGCGCTGTCCGAGGACGTTTCCGTGGTCATGTGGCCGGCATGACTAAACACCAAGGCGCACGGAACTCTGTTACCCTCCCACTGAAGTGGTACCTATCTATCTACTTGCAATTTCTTGCTTTCGAACTGCTAGGTTGGTAGGAGCTGGAACTAGAGACGGGAGCTCACTCCGCCCTGCGGCATACTTGGGTCTCGAACTGCTGAACTACCGACCTTCCACAGCCTGCAGTTCAGCGTCTTAACCACTTGAGCCACCGCAATTCCGCACATTAAATGGTACAAAGCGCGCGCGCACACACACACACACAAAACGCTGGCTAAAGAGAAACAAAAATGTATAAAAACAATATTTAATGCTGAGTTCAATAGTCTCACTCCTGTTATATTGTAATTCCATACACATACTGAAATTTTTGGGACTATTTTTCTATATTACTGTTGTTTCCTGCAAGAACACCTTGGCTTTATATAGTTATATGACTGTTTTATTGAACTCAGCATAACATATTATTTTTAAACATTTCTTTTTTTCTTTACCCAACTGGAGGGTGGAAACCGCACAAGACAAGACATTTGTTTAACAAACCTCCCACCCAAAGGAGAAAGCGGAGAGGCAGCTTGGAGCCCCAGGCGGATCAATGCAAATTCTCTCCCCCTCAACTGAGAACAAAGGAACAAAACCGACAAAAAGTGGTAGGGAGGGAGACAGAAAGAGAAAGAAAGAGAGAGAAGTCTCGTTTTATCTCTGTGAGTTAATTTAATTTTTTTTTACATTTACAAAATAAGATTTGTTTATCCTTGTCCCCTACAGTACAATAAGAATCCTTTTTTTAAAATTTTGTTTTCCAAAGACGCTAGATGTTCATCTGTTTTATTTCAGTGTGTTTGTGAGAGAGAGAGAGAGAAGAAAAAAACAATTGGGAAATTAAAAGTGCAGGTTTTCGGAAGGAAGAGAGCTCTACTATGCAGGGCGGGGCCCGATTCTGCCAAAAAACAAAAGAGGAAACCAGCAAGATGATCCAGGATTAAACTCCCCCCCCACACACACCCCTCCATGAGAAGACTGAGCACCATGTCAAGGAAAATATAAACAAACCCAAAAAAAAAAAAAAATCCGGAAATTCAAACAAAAATTCCAGAGAGAAGCCAAAAGAAACAACAAAAAACTTAAAAAAAAATAACAAGCAGATAACAACAACATTGTAAAAAGATTCTTTAAAAAAAACAAACGGCTGGATCAAACCCCAATAAAGGACCAATAAATAGAGAAATCATTACCAAAAA
>NW_015173155.1:109714-114953 GCF_001447785.1 Gekko japonicus
AAGGACAGCATGAAGGGTCCTCTGTGGGCCGTCCCCAGCCCAAAACGGCATCGGGGTGGGCTAAGAGAACCCCCTAAGGAAAGGGGGAGGAGGCATAAGCACCCTCCCCCCCCGTTTTTGCAAAATAGTCTCCCATCTACCCGTGTGTCTGATTTGGGGCCAGCACCAAGCCCTCTTTGCAGGGCTGTTGTTGTTTTTTTTCCACCATTGCACGGGGATTCCCCGATGCCTCGCTTGACTCACCGGACTCCTTTTCCGTTGTGTTTTTTATGTTTTGTGTTTTTTAAAAGCAGTTTCTAATACAAACCAGGATTTTTTCCCCTCCTTATATTTTTATATATATAATATATAAAAGGATGTAAGAAATCAATATCCATCATTGTCGTTAAAAACCACACGCGCAAAAATTGCCCCGCCCACCCCGCCAATATATAGAAATCCATGTACACTCTTCCCCCTCCCGATGAGAAGTTCAACCGGAGAGAGAGAACTGAACGCCCCCCCCCCGAAAAAGTCCTGCGTTAAGAAACCCGTATTAAAAACTTTTTTGCTTGCTTGCGTTTTGCTTTCTCTTTGTGTTTTTTTCCTTTAAAGTTTCTGACAAGAGAAAATTGTGTGTTTTTTTTAAAAAAAAGAAAAACCAACACAAACCACGCGCCCCAAATGAGAAGCCGTCTCTCTGTTCCATCCCGTTGAGACGGCCAAACAGTAATGCTCTTGTGAAGGGAAAGTCCTTTGCTCTCCTCTGGATCGGAGCCCCCGGATCCTTGTTCGCGAGGCGCTTGGGCACGGTGTGTTTTGACACGGGACGGGAACGGCGGCCCAGGCTTCCTCTCCCACCAGAGGCCAGCCAGGGCCTTCTTTGTCCATCTATTTTATTTTTTTTTCTTAAATCCAGTTTTTTTCTTCTTTTAATACAAAATCAGCACCACCCAGAAAGAAGGTTCATTTTGCAGAATAAATTAAAAATGATCCATTGTGTGTTCTGGGGGAAGGGGGGGGGATGACGGGGACAAACATTTAGGTATGTCGGTTGTGTCCCGCCCGCCGTGGCTCGGAGCAGGCGTACGTGAGTGGATCAGAGGCTCAGATGCTATGGAGGGAGGGGGGGGCCCAGGCGAGAACAACCCCCTCCACCAAACACACGGTGGCAAGGGGGAGAGGCCAGCTTGGAGAAACAACCCAGACGTCCGTGTCCAGGTGTGGTATGGCTCATCTTGAAGTAGGTGACGCAGCCTGTTAAGGAAAGGAAAGAGTTAACAGAGGGCCAGTCACCCAAGCTAGCCAGGGCAAAAGGGCCAGGTACATTACCTCTTTAGCCCTCCAACTGTATGCGCTCCACCACCTCCCCTGCGAGTGCGCTGGAGTTAACTGCACCGCTCTCAAGTGCCTTGAAGTGCACAGGTCAGGAAAAGATTCCCTTTCTCTGCCAACAGGTGGCACTGTTGCCTCTCCCCAAACCCATCAATACTCTGAACATCGAAGAGCAAACTCTGGCCAGGCAGAGCACAACATGCTAAAACCGAACAGAAAGGCAGCAGGCCCTTTAGGGGCCAGTGCGCTCCCTACCCCACAAACCCCCGCTCACCAGAGTGAAGCTGTCATAGATGTGAATGAGTTCCTCCGTCTTGTACTGCTCGAGGACCACGACGCCGTGGAGGGAGGAGCTGCGCTTGCGGGCACAGGCCTCGCAGTGCACCAGGTAGGTGTTCTTGCTGCCGTTCTCGCTGGTCACAAAGAGGATGTTGAAAGGGGGGGGGGGGGGGGGGGGAGAGACACAATCCTATGACCATCTCTCCCATAGGATAGAGGTCCTGTCCCACCCGGGTAGGGCTACGAGCCTCCAAATGGGAAATAACAACGAACAACAAACACTGCGACACGAATGACTAGGACATTTACTAAAGATCATGTTGTATAATAAGGCAACTTTGCAAAATAACAAGGTTACTGTTACTGTGTCCAGTTTTGGGCACCACATTTTAGAAAGGATGCTGACAAGCTCGAGCGTGTCCAGAAGTGGGCAACCGGGATGGTGAGAGGGTTGGACTCCAAGTCTTATGAGGAAAGGCTGAAAGAGTTGGGTCTGTTTAGCCTGGGAAAGAGAAGGCTTAGAGGGGACAGGATTGCAGTCTTCAAGTATTTGAAGGGGTAGAAGATGGAGCAGATCTATTCTCTCTTGCTCCGGATTGCAAGACTAGATCTAATGGGTGGAAACTACAAGGGAGTCGACACCGGCTCAATATTAGGAGAAACTTCCTAACTGCCAGAGTGGTTGAGCTGTGGAACAGACTGCCTTGGGAGGTGGTGGACGCTCCTTTGCTGGGTATGTTGTAGGGCTCTCTTTCGGCTACGCTCCTGCAGAGTGCAGGGGGTTGGACTAGATGACCTGCAAGGTCCCTTCCGACTCTAACATCCTACGATTCTATGAACAGTCCACCATACTCTCAATACAACTTTACAAAATTACAAGGAAGAGTCCATCATACTCAATTACAAAGAAAGTCCACCATACTCAGCGAGCACCTGGATATAAACTCATTTCATCCCAATCTTCCCCAGGAGTAATCCCATTGAATAGCAAGGCCTCAGCCTCCTGATGCAGTTCAATGTCTGTTAGGAGCAAACCAATGCTTAACTTCTTCCTTATTTTCTGCACTTTATCTCGAGGTCCCGTTTCGGTGTTCGTATTAGGAGCAAGCCAGTCCTGTCTCTTTAACTAGGTGCACAGGCCTCCCATTTTACGCTGGCTGAGATGCTCTCCACGAAAACACTGTAAAATAGTAGTAGCACCCAGTCCTCTTTTCTTCTGACTTGGAAGCCAGTTTGGTGCCGTGGTGAAGTGTGTGGACTCTAATCTGGGAGAACCGGGTTTGATTCCCCACTCCTCCACTTGCAGCTGCTGGATGACCTTGGGCAAGCCTTAGTTCTGTCAGAGCTGTTCTCTCAAGGACAGTTCTGGAAAGAGCTCTCTCAACCCCACCTGCCTCCCAGGGTGTCTGCTGTGGGGAGGGGAAGGGAAAGGAGTTTGTCAGCCGCTCTGAGACACCTTTGGGTAGTGAAGGGCGGGGTATAAATCCAATCTCTTCTTCTTCTTGAATTTTGAATGTGGCTGGCAAAATGTCCTAGTCATTCAAGACACAGTGTTGGTTGTATTTTTGACATGGATACCTGTGGACCCCCCCCCTTGGTTTCTTCAGCCTCCAGGTGGGGCCTGGGGATCTCCCCCGAATCGCAACTGATCCCCAGGCTGCAGAGATCAGCCCCCCCCTGGAGAAAACGGCTGCTTTGGCGGGTAGACTCTACTGCATTATACCCTGCCGAGGTCCCCCCCCCCCCCCAGGCTCCCCCCCCCCAAATCTCCTGGAATGTCCCAGTCTAGAGAACCCAACTCCTGCGATCACCCGTCTGAGCAGTCCCCGTCCACTGATTCGCTACCTGCATTTAGAGTTTGTCATCCTCAAGACGACTCAAGGCAGATTATGAAAATAACCGGGGTGGGGGGGAGCATCTACAGACTTTCAGAACGACACTGCTTTTGCAGAAACGACCCCCTAACCAGTTATGTCTTGCAGATTTCCTAACACAAAATTATACTCCTGGCGGAGTTAACCCACAAGGTATGAAAACAAAGGCAGACACCTCCCTTTCCCGCTCGCCCCACTAAGCGCCTGACCCCTGCCTCCCCCCACGAGCCAACTCGCCGGGTCCGAAATCCAGGTCCCCCCCCCAAATTCCTTTGTAAATCACAGGTAACTTTTAGCAGAGGCGGGATGCGTAGTTCCGCCTCCCCCCCTCCTTTCCTCTCTGTTTTTAAATTTAGACCATAAAGCGGCTTTCCTTCCCGAGTTCCTGTTACAGTTTCTGCAAACAACCCCCCCACACACACACACAAATCTTGCATAGTGGATCTCCAGGACAACAGACCCTGAAGCTCTAAAGTCCCGCAATTTTTATTTAAAAAAAACAACAACACAAAGCAAATACTGAACCTCACACCCAAGTGAGAAACCTCTGCAGGGAGGTATCTACAAGAGGCAAATTAGGGATTGTTCCTTTCTTTGACGGCTCTCGCACACACACCCCACCCCACAGGGTTAAACAACACAGCTGTGTTCAGACACAGTGGGTGACCAGGGCAACCGGTTGTTTTCAGTGCCCACGATCCGGACGGCACCCCAGCCCTTTCACCTTCTCTGGAGTCAGCTCCTTCACAGGAAACAGGGTATGTGAGAGGTCATCCAAATGCAAAACAACAGGAAACGGGCTGAAGGGAACACATGAAGATGACCTCTGGCCGGAAACTTGTCTGTAGACGGGCTTAGATTTATAACGGCCCAGCCCAAAAAAGGGTAGAAGTTTATCACCGCCCCGGCCAAACACAATGTCCGCAGGCACCCTGGGGGCCGGGCACGAGCCCTGATCCGACTTCCCAGACTGGAGACCCTGCTCAGGCCTCTGGGTACCCATCCCGCTGCTTCCTCAGCCGGATTCTCTGGACGCCTCATATAGAGGATGTTCCTCCACCGATCTGTGACCTCCCTCTAGTGGAGAGTCCTGAAGTCCCCGTTCCAGAGCGCTGGCCTTCACAGAGCTAGATGTTAGGCTCGGGCCACCTCAGAGGTGAACAGAGCCAGTTTGGTGTAGCGGTTAAGAGCGCGGACTCTAATCTGGGAGAACCGGGTTTGATTCCCCACTCCTCCACGTGCAGCTGCTGCTGTGACCTTGGGTCACTCGCAAGTTCTCCCAGAGCTGTTCTCTCAAGGGCAGTCCTCTCAAGGGCTCTCTCAGCCCCACCTCCCTCACAGGGTGTCTGTCGTGGGGAGGGGAAGGGAAAGGAGTTTGTAAGCCGCTCTGAGACTCCCTTGGGTAGTGAAGGGCGGGGTACAAATCCAGTCTCATCTCATCAGCTCAACAAGATTTTTAGGACACAAGGTCTCCAGAGTCAAAGCTTCGTATCTAACCAAGAAGCTTTGGTCCTTGAAAGTTCATGCACCAAAAATCTTGTCCTGTATCGCCTTGGCGTCGAACAGGCTTTCCGGGGGAGGAGCTTTCAGGAGTCAAAACCCCCTTTGTCATATGCAAAGAGGAATGGCGATTCATAAGAACACAAGAGAAGCCAATGTTGGATCCGGCCAGTGGCCCATCCCGTCCAACACTCTGTGTCCCACAGTGGCCAAAAATACCAGGGGCCATCAGGAGGTCCAGCAGCGGGGCCAGGATACTAGAAGCCCCTCCC
>NW_015173155.1:114981-119499 GCF_001447785.1 Gekko japonicus
ATACAGGGCATCACCTGCCCCACACATAACAACATAAGAGAAGCCAGTATTGGATCAGGCCAATGGCCCATCCAGTCCCGCACTCTGCGTCACAGTGGCCAAAACCCAGGGGCCATCAGGAGGTCCATCAGTGGGGCCAGAACTCTAGAAGCCCTCCCACTGTGGGCCCCCCAGGCACCAAGAACATAGAGCATCCCTGCCCCTGACAGAGTGTTCCTATCAACACTTTGCGGATAATAGCCACTGATGGACCTCTGCTCCATATGTTTATTCACCCCCCTCTTGAAGACGTCCATGCTTGTCGCCGCCGCCACCACCTCCTGCGGCAGTGAATTCTACATGTTAATGACTCTTTGGGTGAAGAAGGACTTCCTTTTATCTGTTCTAACCCGACTGCTCAGCAATTTCATGGAGTGCCCACCAATGTTCCCTCTAAGCTGTGGAGTCTTGTGAGCAAAAATTCTACTTTGTGAGCTACTGGCATTAAAGTTGTGAGCTCTAATTTGGCTACTGCATAAATTAGTTTGCTCTGCAACCATCCCTTCCTGAGCGAAGATAAAAATGCGTGAGCCAGAGGCTCAAAAACTACGAGCTAGCGCACACTAACTCAGCTTAGAGGGAACACTGGTGCCCACGAGTTCTTGTACTGTGAGAAAGGGAGAAAAGGACTTCTTTCTCCACCTTCCCTATCCGAAGCCTAATTCTGTAAACCTTGATTGTGTCACCCCCTCAGTTGTCATTTCTCCAGACTAAAGAGCCCTCACCTCTTTCACCCTTCTTCACGGGGAAAGCGTTCCTTCCCCTTAATCATGCTAGAGGCCCTGTTCTGCACCATTTCTTTTTTGAGGTGTGGTGGCCGAATCCCTTGGTCTTTCTACCCCATGTCAGAAGAGGAGAAGGACGTTGCAAAGAAGAAAGTTGGGATGCAAAGGGACAATACGCACAAGGGAACAGGGCAAAGGAGAAATCAACACTGTACCCTCTGCATCCGGAGTCCCTTCTCTGCAACACCCCCGCCCCCCTGGATTTAAGAAAAAGAGGAGATTGGATTTATACCCCGCCCTTCACTACCCGAAGGAGTCTCAGAGCGGCTTACAATCGCCTTTCCCTTCCCCTCCCCACAACAGACACCCTGTGAGGTCGGTGGGGCTGAGAGAGCTCTTTCGAGGTCTGCTCTTGAGAGAACAGTTCTGAGAGAACTTGTGACTGACCTAAGGTCACACCAACAGCTGCAAGTGGAAGAGTGGGGAATCAAACCCGGTTCTCCCAGATGAGAGTCTGCCTTCCTAACCACTGTGCCAAACTGGCTCTGTGAGGATCTCCCTTCTCGTATCTGATGAAGGGCACTTGGCCTCCAGATACCCTAGAAATCCTGTAGGGTGCTCATGGACTCGAATCCAGCTCCCCAAGTCTTGGTGCCCCGTAGGGCTGCCCTTCCCTGGGTCTCTTTCAGAATGGAGGCCCGGGGCCAGTTTCTGTTCCGGGACCGGGAGCCCAGTCGCCGTGCCAGAGGAACGTTTGTCAGGGCGGGGCTTCCTTCTTCCCGCAGCCCCGTTTAGAAGCCCGACCTGTTCCTCTCCTAGGGCCCCTTCGCTCCCCCCCCCCAACTCCCTGGGTGGCAGAGAAGGCAAAACGGAGGCCGGGAGAACCGGATGCGCGGCCCAGAGGGGAAGGAGGCCTATGCCAGGCGACAGTTAAAAACCAGCCCCACTCCCCAGGTCACCCCACGGCCCCCCTCCCTCCCACACCCTCCGTTTCAGGAGGTCTCTGCTTCGCCCGGCAACTGCTCTGCCTGTCCAAACGCCCGGAGCTGCCCAGTCCCGGGTCTTGGGGCCACTCTTGTCTCCCCGACAGGCAGCGGCTCGCCAGGGTCTCCGGCGGAGGTCCTCCCTATCCCTTTTCAGCAGACCCTTGCCAGGTGGAGATGCCGGGGCTCGAACCTGGGGCCTTCTGCAGGCCAACCAGACCCTCTGCCCTCAAGCCGTGGCCCCTCCGGGTTCCCTTTCCCTTGTTCAGGGAGGGGTTACTGTATCCTCTTGCGCCGGCCACAGTCCTTGACATAAGAACACAAGAACACAAGAGAAGCCCATGTTGGATCAGGCCAGTGGCCCACCCAGTCCAACACTCTTGTGTCACACCGTGGCCAGAAATACCAGGGGCCATCAGGAGGTCCACCAGTGGGGCCAGGACACTAGGAGCCCTCCCACTGTGCTCACCCCCAGCACCAAGATATACAGAGCATCATTTGCCCCAGACCAAGAGTCCCTATCTATACCTTGTGGCTAAGAGCCACTGAGGGACCTCTGCTCCAGGTGTTTATCTAATTCCCTCTTGAAGCCGTCCATGCTTGTAGCCGCCACCACATCCTGCGGCAATGAGTTCCACGTGTTCATCACTCTTTGGGTGAAGAAGGACTTCCTTTTATCCCTTCTAACCCGACCGCTCAGCCATTTCATTGAGTGCCCACAAGGAGTTCTTGTATTGTGAGAAAGGGAGAAAAGGACCTCTTTCTCTACCTGCTCTATCCCACGCATGACCTTGTAAACCTGCATCTCCCACCTCTGCTCTGGGATCATAGCCAGCAAAGGGTGGTGGGGAAGGGACCAGGCCCCTGCAGGGGAGCACACGGCCTCTGAGGTGGACGCAGGTACCTGTGGGCCGGAGACACTGACCCCGGAATGTCGCCCCGGAGAAGAACTGGCGAGCAGACGGGGAAATGCCCAGTCCAATGCTCCCTCTAATCCCCCCCCCATCTCCTGAGCAGAGTAGTTTGCATTCTGAGCAGAACACAACCGCTGTCCACTTAAAATGGGCAACGGGCCGCGCAAGACCCTGCATGGCTCCAGACGACTGCTGAGCAGGGCTTCCCGTGTTCATGAGCCGCCGCTCACGCCCACCGCTCAGAGGGAGCACGGATACTCACGACAACGCTCCCTCTAAGCTGCGGAGTCTTGTGAGCAAAAATCCTACTTTGTGAGCTCCGGGCATTGAAGAAGAAGAGGAGATTGGATGTATCCCCCGCCCTTCACTACCCAGAGGAGTCTCGGAGCGGCTCACAAACTCCTTTCCCTTCGCCTCCCCACAACAGACACCCTGTGAGCAACACTCCCTCTAAGCTGTGGAGTCTTGTGAGCAAAAATCCTACTTTGTGAGCTCCGGGCATTGAAGAAGAAGAGGAGATTGGATTTATACCCCGCCCTTCACTACCCAGGAGTCTCGGAGCGGCTCACAATCTCCTTTCCCTTCCCCCTCCCCACAACAGACACCCCTGTGAGCAATGCTCCCTCTAAGCTGTGGAGTCTTCTGAGCAAAAATCCTACTTTGTGAGCCATGGGCATTGAAGTTGTGAGCGAGAGATTTGGCTCCTGCATCAATGAGTCTGCTCTTGAGCCCTCCTTCCTGAGCGAAGGCAAAATAGTGTGAGCCAGGGGCTAAAAACCTGTGAGCTAGCTCACACTAACTCAGCTTAGAGGGAACACTGCCTGTGAGGTGGGTGGGGCTGAGAGAGCTCTGACAGAAACGGCTCTTTTTCAAGGACAGTTCTTATCAGAACTATGGCTTGCCCAAGGTCATCCAGCCAGGTCCAAGTGGAGGAGTGGGGAATCACACCCGGTTTTCCCAGATTAGAGTCCGTGCACTTAACCACGACACCAAACTGGCGGTGAGCGAGCGATTGGGCTACTGCATAAATCAGTTTTTGCTCCGGGGCCCTCCTTCCTGAGCGGAGGCAGAAATGTGTGACCAGAGGCCAAAAAACCTGTGAGATGGCTCACTCTCACTCAGCTTGGAGGAAACATGGGTGCCCGCCCCTCCTTGGAGCCGGCACGAGCAGGCACGGGAGACTTACGTCGCACTCGTTGCAGTAGTACGCCGGCTCGTCCTTCACCCGGCCCTGGTAGGCGATCTTCTTTCCCGTCCGCACCAGACTCTCTCGCTGGACCTGGCAGTGCTTGATCGACTGCATCAGACAATACCTGGGAGGAAGGAGAGGGACGCGGCCTGTAGCCAGCAGCCAGCAGCCAGCGGGAGACGCGGAACCGGACCCCGGGGGAGAGCGGGAGGAAAGGAGGGCGCCTCCCCACCCGCCTCAAACCCGTCCGGAGCAGAAGACGCACACGCGACTCCGGCCTGGCCGGCGGGACAGAAGGGGACGCGCTCCCGAGAGGGACTCGCCCAACACACACACACCCCGGAAGCCTGTGTGTTCCGTCACCCCAGCTAATGGTGAGTGGCCAGCCCCCGAATGCCTGCCACTCTTGCGGCTCTTAAAGGCGAAGAGGCCGGCCTCCTCCTCCACCGGAACAGGGCCCAGATCGCACTCAGGTGAGGCGCGGCCCCCGGTCTCGCAGCACACGGTCTCACGGCCCCCGGAACGCTCCCCATGCCGTTCCCGGGCTCTCCCGCATCTCCGGGGGACCTCTACCCAGAAAAGGGACTTCAGGGCAGGGCAAGGGAAGGAAGGGTGGAGGATCAGCGCAGAGCAGACGAGACGCTCCGGCTGGCGGATCCCTGGGGGGG